>NW_026921456.1:0-18641 GCF_032062105.1 Saccostrea cuccullata | reverse complement strand
AAGAAAGAAGCCTGACGATTGAAAAAGTTAAATTCATGACGTTTATCTTTTTTCATGGTTTTTATTTTTATTTAAAGAACCACTGACTGCCTGGGTATCAACGATAGTGGAAACTTGGGATAATTTGCATGCATAAGTAATCCCACGTTTCCAACTATAGTTGATGTCCCTGGCATACCCAACAAACTAGACAGTGATCACTTATACATGACATTGTGTATTTCCATTTCATTTTGAAACAAAATTGAGAATTCAGATTTGGAAATAGAAATGGACGTATATTACAATCAACGCCTTTTTTTAGTAAAATATTCAAACAGGAAACAAATGCGTCAAACTCTCTGATAATTTTTTATTTCAAGCTCACCGGGATGTATCGTATCAACATCAGATACAATTGTTAATTGATAGTACATCGTCGATATACTATATCTAAATGTCGAGTTGAAAGCCAGATCAAGTGTTTTCTTCTTTTCACCTATAAGTTTTTGAACAAACTCTGCTTTATATGAACACAAAAATAGGTCTGCAAATAACTGACGCAATAGGTACCCATGGGGTTTCCAATAGATTGTTGGATGACTTGGTCTCCAAAAACCACAAACATGTAAATACATGCATTGTCAATCAGAAACTCAAGCATCATTTGATATCAGCTTGAGAGTACATGTGCGTATAATCAGAATGTTCATAAATAAAATAATTTTGCAAATTGCCAATGACAAGATATTAATTTAATCCACGAGTTCCATCCCCACCGAAAAAGCAGCTGCCAACTGCGCCAAGAAGCCTGGACCCTCAAACAAAAAAAATATGTACACACTAAAACTGAAGATTAAATTATTGAAAATAATAATTATAATAATTTTAATTTTCAGAAAACAAAACTTCTGACCCCAAAACAGACTTCCAAAGAACATATCTACGTACAATTTATCATTTCAAATAAGATACCGGTATAATTAATTAATCTGAGTACAAAGTTATAGATATATGGAAGTAGTAAAATTAAATCTCATGTTAAGAATTCATATTTATTTACAATCAAAGAGAATTATCTCAAAACATACAGATACTAGTATACTCATACACAGTTGAAATTTTTGCATACGGTTTGAATAATTAACTAAGTTTACGATATTAATAATTGTTTAATATGAATTACATACACAACGGTGTAAAGGAAAATTGATCTTAAAAATTGTAAACAAATCCTCATAAATACCTAAGTTTTCAGCCTTTTTCACATTATAGAAAGAACTTTTTGACTGAATAGTGAATACGAATAAATTTAAATAAATTATAAAACTGGAGGGACTTAATGGGCGATGATGGTTCATTTACTCAGTATTTTCAAATATGCCAATAGCAGAAGCATTGAAATAGACCACATCTGTAATTCTAATATTCTTTTCTGTAAAGTTAAAATTGTTTTTATTTTATTCGTCTATTTTAGTATGACATTCCCTTTGGACACGGAATTAAAAATTGTTATCAATTTAGATTGTTGTTATTTTTTGTGTTTTTGTGGGTAGATTATTTTTCCAATAAGATCTTATATGAGGTACCGTCTATTCGATAGGCCCCTTTTCCACCGTGAGACTCTTTGTTGTCCTTGTCTTTTCTGCGCTTACTGTCGTCTGATTGCTCATCATCAGTCTCTAATTTTCCTTCACATCCTCAAATGCCCATCTCTTCTTCTCTGTGTTCTATCAGTTCAACAATTTGTACATTTACGTCTTTTACCACATCTTTTAGGATAGTTTCCTGGAGACATGAGACCTTTCTGTTCAAAACAGTCCAGTATCTTGAAAACCTCTTTTATAGATCGTTCGTAGGGTGTCATCAGATGCCGTCTGCAGTTCAACAAAAACTGTCTATTATTAACGCAATGATGGAGGTAGTCTAGGGCACAGGGGCCAGTAACATGCTAAATTTGAATTGTATATGTATAGTCATTACGACTATACGTTTTGTATATGTATAGTCATTACGTAAATTCAAATTTAGCATGTTACTGGCTCCTGTGGTCTAGGGCTATGGATGATATGAGATTGATGTGGAGGTCTTTCATTTTCTTTTTATCCACGGGCATGATTGTTCACCAAAAGTCACAAAAACGCCCGTCTTTAATTCTGTAATAGATTATAATCTTATGTGTATCAAATTCAATTTAGTCAGTGATATGATATATAATATACTGTAACATTTGATCGGAAATATTAAAAGTTATATGATAGAACGTTGTTGCTAAAGTTCCAGTTACCAGCATAACAAATTAATATTGGTCAGCCTTATGTAACATCCAATTTTTGTTCAATTTAAAATCATTTTTTTTCTTTTTTCTAACTTAAAAATAAATAAATAGATAAAAAGAAATGAGTATAATATCCTTACAGTACTAACTGTGTTGGAACAGTTTACCCTTATTATCATGAATATACCATTACGTTGTTTAAAAAGCGTCAACTGTCCTAAATTGTTGTAACCCAATTTATATCTATAAACCTGGGGTAGCTATTTCATTCATTCCAGAATAAAATAATATTTAAATTCATTCAATGTATCTTGGTTTGCCTGTGATTAATTATACATACTTATTGATACTTATAAGAAGTCTGTTCCGCATGGTATAAAAAGATAATTGAATATTTGATTCGCTTATGACTTGAATAATTAAATGATTATTACTCCTTTGTACCTGAGTCCGTACAAGGAAATAATTCATTGGGGGAGGGGTCAATGAACCCTAAATTCCTGTACACGGTCATCAAATGTAACTATATATTGAGGGACATATCCATTAACCCTACAGTACTGTACTCTACCGGGTGCAGGGACCCTGTTTTACAAAAGAATTTACGGCCGAGATCGATCAAACATTTTTGAGAAATATTGTCTATCTAAACATTGATTTGAAAAATATATGCTGTCATATTTTTTCTTTTCTTTTTTCCCCAAAACAATTGTAATTTTTGTCTTCTGCTCCCGCGAAAGCGAGGGGACATTAAATCTCATTCGTCTGTCCGTCTCTCCGTCCGTCAGTCTGTCCGTCCATCCGTCACAAAAGCTTTAACCTTGCCCACAACTTTTGATTTAGTGGAGCTATGACTTTCATATTTCACATGTGTATTCACAGATTTCTGTACTTATGCAAAATCTTTAACATTGGCAATGACTTAAAAATGGTAAGAGCTAGGGCTTTCATACTATACATATGTAATCCTTGTGAGAAGACCTTTCATTAGATGCCAAGAACTTTGACCCTCTGACCTTGACCTTGGAGTTTGACCTACTTTTAAAAAAATTAATTTGGCCATAACTTTTGAAGGGTTAGGGCTAAGGCTTTCATACTTTAAATATTTAATCCTTGTGACAAGACCTTTCATCGGATATCAAGAACTTAAAGTAAGACTCTCTGATCTGGACCTTGGAGTTTGGCCTACTTTTAAAAAAAGATTAACCTGGGCCATGTTTTTCATGGTAAAGGCTAGGGCTTTCATACTTCACATAAATAATCCTTGTGAGAAGACTTTTCATTGAACATCAAAGAACTTTGACCCTTTGACTTTGACCTTAGAGTTTGACTTACTTTTAAAAAACAAACATTGACCATAACTTTGAAGGGTCAGGGCTAGGGCTTTCATATTTCAAATATTTAATCCTTGTGAAAAGAACTTTTATTGGATATCAAGAATTTGGACCCTTTGACCTTGGATTTTGACCTACTTTTTAAAACCTTGAACCTTGGCCATAACTTTTGAACGATCAGGGCCAAGGCTTTTAAAATTTCACATATGTAATCCTTGTGAGAAAAACTTTCATTTGATACCAAGAACTTTGAACCTTTGGACTTGGCATTTTAGTTTGACTTACTATCAAAAACTTTGACCCCCTGACAAGATCTTTCTTAATAAACCACCAACACTGACCCTTTGACCTTGGAGTTTGACCTACCTTTCAAAAACTTAATTCTTGGTCATAACTTTTGAACAGGTGGTGCTAGGGCTTTCATATTTCACAATTGTATTTCTTATAATTGAATCAGTAATTTGCTTCAGTGATTTGATTATGGCCATTTAATTTTTCAGGGTTTTGGTTTTACCGCATTTTTCTTAACGTTTTCGATATAGAGCTTATTTTCGGTATGTAAGTTAACCTAAAATAATGAAATATAGATCAAGTTTGCATTCTTCTGCTTTTATGAATTTTTGACGGAAGCTGGGAATTTCAATTTTTAAGGGGAACCAGATTACACTAGTCGGTACCGAACAAGCTATTGCTAATGCAGTCCTTGTTTCTGAAAGTTAGATGTATGCGAATCTGACATGTATACATGTGATATTAATAAAATCGGGTAATTATAAGTTGCATATTTCCATTTTGTCAGCCTGGGTTAAAACTCCTTGATTGTAGGTTTTGTGATTTTGGAACTCCACACACAATCTTGACATAAGTCCGTTTTAAAAGTGAACTTATGCTTACAAATAAAGTAACGGGTAATTATAAACGAACCAATGAGAATATTTTTTTCAAATTTGTCGTTTCCAGTCCTGGATCAGCTAGCCCAACTTTTAAAAAGCAACTTATGTTAAGGGTTTGTGTATGGAGAACTTGGCAATTTTTCCTTACGTTATGTAAGAATGAATAAGAAAAATACAAGTCCATCATCAAAAAAAAAACAAGATTTTATAATTTTACATCCCAGCTGTCGCCCTATTTGCCGGGTTATTCTCAATAATATAGTATCTTAAATCATCAGAATCTCTAAGTATTTTCTTGGCCTCATCAAATTCGAAATAGCAATGTTTGACTGTCTACTCAAAGGAAAGAATATTTCTATAGTTCCCTTTGAGAAAGAATATTTATATACATGTAGTTCCCTTTGAATATTTCAAGCCTAGCAAGGTGTGATTCTACCATTTTGCAATTACAAACAAACAACCCAAAGAAAAAAACTTAATTTTTTAATTTATTTTATTGAGTTTCAATCATTTCTTTTTATCTCTGTTCTTCAATTTAGAATCTCAGCTTTCACACATATACAAACAGCAACCATGTTTATAACAAGTGCAAACTAAAACATGGAATTTTTTTCCAAACAAACTAAAACTAAGGAATAAATTAATTATAATTCTTATTACATGTATAATTTTCAGAATACAAAACATTTTCAAAACAAATACTAGTATTCAGATTTCCAAAACGCCTATTTACTTACAATTATACTCTAAAATAGTAATATTATTTGATCAGAAAGTAATACTAGAAATGATCGATCACATGTACCATTTCCATCATCAACATTCATACATATAAGAGAGGCATTTACACTAAACACACACATATACAATGGTTTTTGTTACGTTACATACAGCATAAAATTGTTACATTGATATACAGCATAAAGTATACTTTACTATTGTAAAATGCATAATTGTGTTAAGGAACTTAATTATTCCTCAAAATCTTGAAACAAATCCTCACACATACCCAATTTTTCATTTTTTTAAATTAAGGAAAGAACTGGCTCCAAGATCAGATTTAAGTGAAAATTTCAAATTAGTGTAACTTATGAAAAAGTTTTAATAATCGAACAAAATTTTCATCATACATCTGATTTTAAATGTTAAACAAAATTGCAAATTTTAAGCAAATACATTGAATAAAACTCAAGATACTAATTAACCAGAAGTCTCTGTCGAGACTGTAGCTCTACTGGTTTGTACTTATAACAAAGGATAAGAAAAGAAGCCATTGCATTCAGACCAAAACTGTAGAAGGAGTGATGTTTTAAAGGAATTTCACGGACATTTCTATTTTTAGTACTAATGGCAACATCATTCATCAAAATCAAAAACCGATGCACTATTTAATGTATCTTAGTGTAGTCTACTTGTGTGCCAAGTTAAATTGAAATCAGACCAAAACTGTAGAAGGAGTAGTGTTTTAAAGGAATTTCACAGAAAATTCTATTTTTAGTAACCACGGCAACACCATTCATCGAAATCAAAAACCGATGCACAGAATTATGTGTCTTAGTGTAGTCTACTTGTGTGCCAAGTTACATTGAAATCAGACCAAAACTGTAGGAGGAGTAGCATTTTGAAAAATTGTTTACAGACAGACAGACAGACAGACGGACGGACGACAGACACCTTACTATTGCATAAGCTCTTCTGGTCTCTGACCAGTAGAGCTAAAAACCGATGCACAGAATTATGTATCTTAGTATATAGTCTACTTGTGTGCCAAATTATATTGTAATCGGACCAAAACTGTACGAGGAGTAGCATTTTAAAAGAATTTCTCAGAAATTTCTATTTTTAGTAACCATGGCAACACCGTTCATCGAAAGCGAAAACTAATGCACAGAGTTATGAATCTTAGTGTAGTCTACTTGTGTGCCAAGTAATATTGAAATTGGACCAAAACTGTGGGAGGAGTAGCATTTAGAAAGAATTTAACAGAAATTTCTATTTTTAGTAACCACGGCAACACTGTTAATCGAAATCAAAAACCCATGCACAGAATTATGTATCTTAGTGTATTCTACTTGTGTGCCAAGTAATATTGAAATTGGACCAAAACTGTGGGAGGAGTAGCATTTCGAAAGAATTTCACAGAAATTTCTATTTTTAGTAACCACGGCAACACCATTCATCGAAATCAAAAACCGATGCACAGATTCATGTATCTTAGTGTAGTCTACTTGTGTGCCAAGTTATACTGAAATCGGACCAAAACTGTAGGAGGAGTAGCATTTCGAAAGAATTTCACAGAAATTTCTATTTTTAGTAACCACGGCAACACCATTCTTCGAAATCATAAACCGATGCACAAAATTATGTATCTTGGTGTAGTCTATTTGTGTGCCAGGTTATATTGAAATCGGACCAAAACTGTAGGAGGAGTAGCATTTTGAAAAATTGTTTACAGACAGACAGACAGACGGACGGACGACGGACGCATTACTATCGCATAAGCTCTTCTGGTCTCTGACCAGTAGAGCTAAAAATCAAAATTTTGACTTAAGTCTGTTCTCAGCTGGTGGTCTTGGGGCCTGGTTTATTGAATTGAAAAAGGATTTTATAAAATAAAACTGGAGAGACTCAAACAATGACCCTGAGTTATCCTGGTTATCTAATGCACTGGTAATAAAACATTGGAATAGACAGGATCTGTTAGTTTGATAATCTTCTTTGTAAATTTACAAATGTTAAAATATATTTCATTTCGTCTGTTTAATCTTTGCATTTCCTGTATTCCCGAAGGCAATTATTCCTCCTCCTGCGTTGATGTTCCCAAAATTGTATGTGTTGTAAACATCTGAAATTGTAAACAAGTTAGATTGCTGATATTGATGAGAAGTGAAGAGTTTTCAGTGAAAAAAAGACTACTGTTAAATCACTCATTTTCCTGAGGCTTAATTTTCGTTGTTTTCGAGGTATGGAGCGACCCATGAATTCATTACAACCAAGAAATGTAAATTAATGCATAATTATTCAACACTTCTTCATGAATGAAATCAAATCCCCACATATCAATAATTTTTTCTTAAATCTCGAAAATTTGTCACCGCAAATTTTTTTTGATTTTACAGTATATCTTACGTGAGACGCCGTCTGTTTTAAAAGATTCTTTTCCACCCTGAGACGCTTTGTTGTCCTTGTCTTTTCTGCGTTTACTGTCGTTTGATTTTTCATCATCACTCTCAAAGTCTCCTTCACACCCAGAAATGCCCATCTGTCTTTCTGTGTCTTTTATTAGTTCAACAATTTGTACATTTATGTCTTTTACCACA
The DNA here is from genome assembly GCF_032062105.1 of Saccostrea cuccullata. Classification (NCBI taxonomy): domain Eukaryota; kingdom Metazoa; phylum Mollusca; class Bivalvia; order Ostreida; family Ostreidae; genus Saccostrea; species Saccostrea cuccullata. The sequence goes on along the minus strand of NW_026921456.1, from coordinate 10,837 downwards.
TCTTTTAAGACTTTATAGTTTCCTGGAGACATCAGACCTTTCTGTTCAAAACAATCCAATACTTTGACAACATCTCTTATAGATTGTTCTCGTGGTGTTTTCAGATACCGTCTGCAGTTCAACAAAAACCTCTGGTGGTCGTATCCACTATTAACTGAGGGGTCGAGATAGTCTAAGGCTATGGATGATATGAGATTAATGTGGAGTTCTTTCATTTTCTCTTTGTCTACAGGCATTGTTGATTACTGAAAATAAAATATGTTTGATTTCTGTTATAATTCCCATTTCTGAACCAGTTTGTGAAGTAAAAGAATAAGTACTCGTATAGTGAACGTGAACATTAAATGACAAGGTATGGTAATCGCTGGATCTGGGCCCTTATTTGATGTAAAAATAAGAACACAGTTAAACCTGTGAAAGTTTGAAGTTAAGAATTTTAAAAATTAATGCTTGTTTTAAAACCATTTGTGACTTATTTTATTTCAAAGCGTACATGGAGGCCACAAGAGGGTGCAAATAGACTGTTTTCCCAATTTTCTCAATTCTGGTGGAATTTCGTCAAATTTGAGATACTTTTTACTTCGGAAAACATATAGCACAAGCTTTGCTACATGTATCTGAGATGTTTACAAACAAAATGTATCTGATACTAGTGTTATTATGTGGTGATGTAAATTTACCTTTACAAACTAATACGTACATACATTTTGCTGCTATGCATAAATTTATTGATGAATCCTGTAGATTTTAAATTGCTATGTATTAATTGAACAGAAATTTCACTTGTATCACTTTTTGAATTTATATTTCTGTGTAACATATGCCTTTCAAAACATATGACTTCTTGAAATGCTGAGTATATTGATCTATAGTCAGATATGCAAGTGGTAACAATCCAGTTTCAATAGTTTTAGCCCCCCCCCCCCATAATATTGATGTGAAAATCCTGCAACCAACCGATTCTGATTATATACCCTGCTTTCATTGAAAAAGTCGATAAATATGTATAGTTCTTATCAAAATGTTTTCCATTCACAAAATGTTCTTTCAAAAAGAACATGCTTTGTTACTGAAAAAATAAGAACAAAACGAAAGTAAAAGCAAACATTATTTATTTACATTTTTAGGGTTTGATTGGATTGTACTTTAAATTTTGTTTCAGTAAGTATAGGACTGATAAGTTGATAAACTGAAATTTAATTATTGTTTGTAAATAGAAAATTATACTTACTTATTCACGTCTTTGTTCAAAAGATCTATTCAATGGCGTCCATGCAAATATGATACATGTACTATTTTTAACTGGGGAAAATCCACCTATGATAATTTTAAATTCGATCTTCAACAGCTGTGTTTGACGAATGGATGGTGCACCCCCATTTATATTTATTTATGTACTGTGTATATAAATACATACCGTATAAGACTTATCTTTAAATCTTTACGAAAGCGGAAAATGATATCAAATATCGAAATATAAGAATAACAGACTATGAAATCATGTATTTTTAACCCCCTTCCTCGCAGTCACACATTTTAACACATTTCTAACCCAAAATCACACATGTACCGTTTCCCCGCAATCACGCATTTTCACGCACTTTAAAAAGTTCATTTAATCTTCAATTTATTGCCAAATTCTTTCTATTTTATACTTGCTTAAATCTCATAAAATAAGAGCCTAATAAAAATTCTCATGCAGAAGCCGGGGGTTGGGGGTGGGGGTACACAATCCATTCGTCAGGTGCCTATGGTGTACACATTAATGTGGGGGAGGGAGGATAGTTGGAGTAGTAACTTAGTCTACTAGTCCCCGCTCCCTCCACTTTTAGATAGTATAACTATATAATGTTTTATGTCTGTGCCCCCGACATTTTATTTTCCTAAATGTAGGAATTATTTTGACATAAGCCTACACGTATCTGTGATGAATTATGTCATCAACTTGAAGAAGAAAACACTCAAATGCTATGGCCTTCAACTCGACGTTTAGATGTATCGACTATGAATGAGCTGGAAATAAAAGATACCAAAGAGTCTGACAAATCTCTGATTCATATTGAATATTTTTTTCCCAGAAAAAGACTTTAATGTCACGTCTTTTTTTTTTTTTTTTTTTTTTTTTTTTTTTTTTTTAAAAGTGATGATTTTACGCAGTTTTAATCGTCAACTTCACTTACCTATGCAGCAATCTTCCTCATAGTACAAGGGGTCCTGAGTCAACATTTTGCCGTTTGTTCAATGTCAGCGTGTTGACTCAGGAATCCTGTCATGGCGAGCATGTGCAGCAATATATGCCCTTATCATCTGCATATGGGGTTTTTTATATCAGTCTCAGCTGATTCACAAGAACAAATTCTAAAACGAAGTAATTTATTGACAAACAAGTTGATGAAACAAGAATATCAACAGTCTCATTTCGTAATTCTATGGTCAATACGATGACCGTGTCAGCAAATGCAATCTATCTTTCAATCATAATATTGACTGACTTTTTTGATACTAATGGTTAGACCATTATTTACACACAGAAATTTAGACGGATTTTTCAATACTTCCCAATTAGGACAAGGAGCATACGGCGGGTGTGACAGGTCGACAGGGGATGCTCACTCCTCCAAAACACCTGATCCCACCTCTGATGTTTCAGAGGTCCGGTTTTTTCCCTGTTTTTGATTTGTATAGATTGGGTTCTCTTTTATTTCGACTAGGGCTTGATATTAAGCGTTTAACAACTTTCTTCGTACGTCTTTCTTGGAATTTTTGCCCCCTCCCCTACTTGACTTCGCCTCTGATCTATGTTACTGATTGTGTTGGAAGAGCTTTTGGGGCATATATATTCCAAGGCAGCTGCAAATCCTACAGACACTCACAAAATGTTCCATTAGGGCAATAAACATAATGTCAAAAAACACATTTTGGGGGGGGGGGGATATGAGATTCATTTTAAGTACGAAGATAAGATGACCTATACATGTATTTTTTGTTAAATATTTCTCGAAAAAGTAAGAGCACTTAGATTCCCTTGTAGGAAAAAAGATCCTCATAGATATACATGTACTACTAATGCTAGTACTGGGTATTATCAAAGATCAAATTAATATTTTATTTCAGGCAATGCAATTTTTGAAGTATATCAATTCCTCATCACATAGTTTACGCGTACTAAAGCAGCATACTACCAATGATGCTTCAAAATTAGTGATCAGCTTACATGCACTCTTAAAATGTAATTCTTCGTTATAAAAGTATTGCAACATAGAGTAAAATATGTACACATTTATTAAGACAAAATCATTTATTGCTCAATGTATACTTCTTCTTACAGTTTACACATACGTATATGAACATTAGAACATTGTATATTAAAGTCAATAATGATTATTGGTCATGCTGATGATGATAGTACAATCTTCTGTACCCAAAACAACAAGCAAATTCAAGGAATTGTGGTCCCCCGCTTTCGGTGTCATTGTGGGCGAGATATCATTTTTTATGACGTATTGTGTGTAATATGAACACCCTATCATATGTCATTTATATAGAAATCATCACTGAACTCAAGGTCAAGGTCAAAGGGTTAAAGTTCTTGGTATCCAATGTAAAGTCTTCTCATAAGGATTACATATCTGAAGTATGAAAGTCCTAGTCCTTACCATTCAAAAGTTATACTCAGTAGTCAAGATTTAAGTTTTTTATTAGTACAAAATGTCCAAGGTCAAAGTCAAAAGGTCAAGGTTGTTGGTATCAAATGAAAGGTCTTGCCAAAAAGAAAGCATATGTGAAATATGAAAGTCCCAGTATCTACTGTTCCAAAGTTGTGGCCAAGGTAAAAGTTTTTGAAAAGTAGGTCAAACTCCAAGGTCAAGGTCAAAGGATCAAAGTTCTTGGTATTTAATGAAAGGTCTTTTCACAAGGATTACATATGTGAAGTATGAAAGCCCTAGCCCCTACCATTCAAAAGTTTTGGTCAAGGTTAAAGTTTTTTCGTAAGTACACAAATCTCCAAGGTCAAGGTCAAAAGGTCAAAATTCTTGGTATCCAATGAAAGGTCTTGCCAAAAAAAAAAAAAAATGCATATGTGAAATATGAAAGTTCCAGTATCCATCGTTCAAAAGTTGTAACCAAGGTTATAGTTTTTAAAAAGTAGGTCAAACTCCAAGGTCAAAGGATCAAAGTTCTTGGTATTTAATGAAAGGTCTTCTAACAAGAATTACATATGTGAAGTATGAAAGCAATAGCCCCTACCATTCAAAAGTTTTGGTCAAAGTTAAAGTTTTTTCATAAGTACATAAATCTCCAAGGTCAAGGTCAAAAGGTCGAAAGCTGTTGGTATCCAATGAAAGGTCTTGCTTCAAACAATACATATATGAAATATTTAAGTCCTAGTACCTACTATTCAAAAGTTACGACCAAAGTAAAAGTTTGAAATTTTTGTGTAAAAGTGGGTCAAACTCCAAGGTCAAGGTCAAAAGGTCAAATTTAGTGGTACCCAAAGAAAGGTCTTGTCACAAGAAATACACATGTGAAATATGAAAGTCATAGCTCTACTAAATCAAAAGTTATGGGCAAGGTTAAAGTTTTTGTGACGGACGGACAGACTGACAGACAGACAGACAGACAGACGGAGAGACGGACAGACGGACAGACGAATGAGATTTAATGTCCCCTCGCTTTCGCGAAAGCGGGGGACAAAAAGCAACACATAATTAAAACTATAAGCAAGGCAAATCTACCAGTTCTTCAATAAAGATGAACAATTTGGTGTCCTTTAACTGTTATTTCTTCTATTCAAAATCGTCTTCAATAAGAAAATGTTTTCATTTTAATGAAATTGTCTTCATGTGTTCTGCACAACAGTTGCGTGGTCGGAATTAGCGATGGAGATTATGCCGTTTCTCGCCTCAATATTGTTGATGTTATATGTATTGTACACATCTAAAATGACAAATAAAAATCTCTATAAGATACAGCTACAACTGCAACTCTTTTTTTTAAACTTATTTTTTTCTTTGTCATAACGTATGTTCTAATCCCTATGTATTTTCACGAAGTAAGAGTGATTTACCCTTATATAATTTCCGTAATTACCAACTTGAAAAGAAATATGTTTATAAAAGATTGAGCCCAATGCTTAAAAATTCCAAAATTATTATTCGATGCACTACAATGTAGTGACTACATACGATTTCCTGGTGCGGCAGGCATTGCTGTACGTACAGCTCCGTCACCCCGATTTAGACCCATCTGTGCCTCTGTCTGGTCAATTTCTCTCACTAGATCCACTCCTATGTTTTGCACCAGTTCTCTAAGAACCGTGTAACCTCCAGGAGCGAGGAGTCCTTTGGATTCTAGAAGATCGAACACTTCCACAACATCGTCAATCGAACGCTCTCTGGGGGTTGTCAGATAATTTCTACAGTTTAGGAGGAACCTTCTTTTATCCACACCACCCCTCACTCTGGGCTCTAAATAATCCAGAGCAAGAGTCGACAGAAGCCTAATATGAAGCTCTCTAAAGAAATTATAAAATTGCATGTTATAATTTTGTTACCTATTCGAAATAAAATGACTACTTGTGTACATTAGATATTTATTATATGGTAATGTGAACTGTTTGGGGTGACCCAAGGTCCTTCAGTTAAGCGTAAGTTTTATCCTCCTGCTATGTGGTAGCTGCAGAACTGTAGCTATCCGAAAAAAAAAATATTTTGACAGACCGGTCTGTCAAAAAAAAAATTTCGGAGAGCTACAGTTCTGCAGCTACGTCTGTCCAAATGTTTTTTTGTTTGTTTGTTTGTTTGTTTGTTTGTTTTTTTTTTTTTTTTTTTTTTTTTGGAGAGCTACACTTCAGCAGCTAATGATATACAGTTTGGGTAAATTACTATAATAAGGTAATCCAATTCGCTCTTTGTTACGGAAACGAAAGTACGTTTAACTTTAAAGAATGAATTTTTGTTATAATTGAACAACACATGACAATAATAATTTGACACATTATTTTTGATTTCATAAAATACAATGAATTTTCTGATTACTAAATTTTTTCTTCACTTTAAATTCAAGCAAAAAAATTAAGTGTATTTACCTTTCCATTGATCAGGCTGCAGAGGAAATTCCAAAAATCTATTTTCGGTTAGTTTCAGTATTTTTTTTTAATATATCAAGGGGCATAACTTGATTGGCTTAACAAATGAGAGAGGGAGAGAGAGAGTATAAAGTCCTACTAAAACGTTGAGGCTATAAGAGTGTAAGGTCTCTCAAAAAGGTGTAGTTTGTGCATTGTGCCCTTTTCTATGTCTGTCTAAATCAGGCGCGGATCCAGGATTTGGAGTTAGGGGGGCGCCAAAATAGGCAAGAGGTCTGGGGGCCGCCTTAAGGCCCCCAGTGGGTCCAGGGCAAAGCCCCGGTGGGGGCCCAGGGGTCGAAGCCCCTGGAAGCTCCTGGATTCTAGAGATTTTGAAGGGTTAAAATGAGGTCTACCAAAGCCCTGGTGGGGGCCCAGGGGGCGAAGCCCCCGGAAGCTCCTGGATTCTAGAGATTTTGAAGGGTGAAAATGAGGTCTACCAAGTAGACATATTTGATTTACGCTAACTTTGACAATTTTAGGGGGGGGCGCGCGCCGGGTGCGCCCCCCCTTAAATCCGCCACTGTAAATACACCCATTGAAATAAAAGTAGCTGTAATAAAAAAAAACCTTGATATGTCATATTAAATATCTCTGTATGTCTCTTTTAGAGAAATTGATCTTTAAACAAAAGGTATATTAAAGGACCACATTATGCTTCATTATTACATAAAATAAAATTCAACTGATCATGATTTTGCTGTTTCCAGAAAAAAAATTATTTAAGACCCCCCTATGTTTTCCTATATAAAATCTTGCCAGATCTCCACATTTTTTCCTTATTCAAAATACGGAAAAAATGCGGACGGGAGTATTTGGACTAATTTTCCGCATTCATTCCAGATTTTCGTAGATTCAAATTTCCAGATTTTCTCCGTATTCAAAATATGGAGAAAATGTGGATGGGAGTATTTGGACTCTTTTTCCGTATTCTCTCCAGATTTCCGCATTTCCATATATACAAAATATGGAGGTAGTTACTTGGTTGATAAAATGCGGAAATACGGAAATCTGGAGAAAATACGGAGTTAATCACATGATTATAAAATGGCTAATAAAACTGCTACATGATGCATACATACATAAATATTTACAAAACCATCAACAATGTGCAAAATTATATACAATTTATTATATCATTATGAGAACAAAAAATATAAATGAATGAACAAAATTACACATTATGTTCATGAGCAATGTATTGGATCTTATATCTTTGACAAACAAATAGGAGCATGTATGGAAAAAAAAAAACTGGAACTCTTATTTAAGCCACAAGTTCATCATGGAAAAGATGTGGCATTTTTTAATATTCATATTAAATAAATGGAAATTTATTCATTCTATTTAAGCAAAAGTGGGAGTGAAATGTTCAACACTATTAGGTATTGGGGAAAAAATAACAATTGACATAGCATTGAATATTTACAAAACAAGAAAAAATTTTAGACATTTTTTATCAATCTGGATCACATTTGCCATTTTCTACCTCCATCCCTGATTCATATTTCTCACATTCAATTTATATCTCAGGTCTGTGCTTTACACCCATCTGTCCAATAAAAATTTTCTTCAGAGTTCTTTGTAATTTGTAAGGTCTCTGCATGTTTAATTTCTTGCAGCAGCACTTGCGGTCGAATTGGCAAATCCTATCAATTAAAAAAAAAGTACTTAAATTATAATGGTGCAATATTAATAAAATTTAAATTCATTGCTTTTATTCCTTTTAAAATCTTTTTATAAACACAAGTTTGGGTTCTTCAATTTAATATCAATTTGTTTAAAATATTATTTATAATAATGACAATCATAGTTGACTGTTTTTAATTAAACAAGCAATAAAAAAAGAAAAAAAAAGAATATATATACCTCAAACATAACCATCCATGGACCAAGCTTTAAGCCCGTTAAAATCGCAGTAAGTTGAATAAGCACTTATTCTTTTTCAGAAATCTCCTCCTCATGCACAGACGCTACCAAAAAAAAAATGTATGGTAAATCATTGCTAGAGATTACACCCCATGGCTCCCCAAAATTAACACCTTTAATTGTGGTTAACCATAATAAAATTCTATGAGCTGATTGAAAGATTTGAATCATGGGCATATTGGCTGAAACGTACGTAGCCAGTGGTAGCTCAGTCCTAGGCCTAGAGTATTTATTTTCATCATCACAGTGACACACGTTAAAAAAATATGACTGACCTACCGCATATGAAATACGTGTATCTGCATCTTTTGGTTGATACAGCAATACGATCTCAGGCTGTCTGGTCAACAAACTTCTTCCTTTAGACAGAGCAGACGTTGCAACATGGAGGCCAAGGTTAAATTTTGGCGGTCTGTTGTTTAAATTAATTGATCACTGAGCCCGACTTTTTGAAACATTCTTCCGATCCCGATCAAATTGTACATAACATTCAGGAGAAACAGAGAACTGCTGTTAACTCCAAGACAGTTTTTATGCACCCAAATTTTTTCGGGGCGCATATTGTTTTTGTCCTGTCTGTCTGTTTAGCTGTATGTCTGTCTGTTTGTTTGTCTGTTGTCAACTTTAACCTTCGCCATAACTTTTGAACTGTGAGACTTAGAGACTTCATATTTGGTATGGATACTCCACAACAAAAACACTTTCAACTGACACCAAGGTCAATGACCTTATGACCTTGATTGTGACCTTTATGCTAAAAATAGCTTTTTCGAACTTTCGCCATAACTTCTGAACCGTGAGAGATAGAGACTTCATATTTGGTATGCATACTCCACTAATTAGGCACTTTCAACTGACACCAAGGTCAATGACCTTGTGACCATGACTGTGACCTTTATGCTAAAAATAGCTTTTTGGAACTTTCACCATAACTTCTGAACGGTGAGAGATAGAGACTTCATATTTGGTATGCATACTCCATTAATTAGGCACTTTCAACTGACACCAAGGTCAGTGACCTTGACTGTGACCTTTATGCTAAAAATAGCTTTTTCGAACTTTCGCCAAAACTTTAAAACCGTGAGAGATAGAGACTTCATATTTGGTATGCATACTCCACTAATTAGGCACCTTCAACTGACACCAAGATCAATGACCTTGTGACCTTGATTGTGTCCTATGTGCTAAATATAGCTTTTTTCGAATTTTCGCCATAACTTTTGAACCATAGATGATAGAGACTTAATATTTGGTATGCATACTACACTAATAAAGTGCTTTCAAATGACACCAAGAACTATGATTGTGTGACCTTGACTGAGACCCATTTGCTAAAAATTGCTTTTTAGAACTTAATGTTGCCGCCAGGTGCTACTGTGTCTCACAAACACATCTTGTTCTTGATGAAAAAATTCTAAGTCCAGAGCTCCGTATTTTTTCCGGATGAAAAATATTCTAAGTTAAGAGTTCAATATTTTTCCAGATGAAAAATAGACTAAGTCCAATTCTCCATATTATTTCCGTTTATTTTCCGGATTATTTCCGTATATTTTCTGCTTTTCCGTATTGTTAATTTTCTCCGTATTTTTTTCCACATTTTTTCCATATTAAAATGAGGAAAAAATGCGGAATAATGCGGAAATCTGGAGATCTGAGGTGCGGTGTCCACATTGGCCACATTAAGCTATCCCCAGAAGTCAGAATTTGAACAAACTTGAATGTACAACTACCTATTGGCACTTCCATATAAATAAGACTAATCCTTGCTTTCTTATTCTCTTATATATGAATGTATAAAACTTTTGTTTTGATGTTACAACAAAAGGATTGGACACAAGTTCTTAAAAACTTAGAACGTCCTCTCCTTAAACAATTAAAAACACAAAGTATTGTTCAAAATTAATTTACACAGGAACCAAAGGTCAATAAGATTATCTAACATGGGTAATGCATGTACAGAATTGAATTAATGTAGTATGGACAAAAATTTTTGGACGTGGATTCTTCGCAGGCACAGACTTAGACATTTTGGGGGAGGGGAGTCTATATTCACTCCAATAGAAAATTAAATGATAAACATATTATGAACCTTAGGCCACCAACAAATGTGTATAATATAATTCAAGTCTGTACCAAATTGTTTAATGGTACTCTCAAGACAAGTTACATTGTAAATACTTATGCAAAATATTCAAGAGGGATACACTGTATATTATACTCCAAGGGAGAAATCTCTCAGGATGGAAACCAAGATCCTTTCAAATTTCCAGTTTGCACATCTAATTCAAATCTGTTGTAATTATGTTATTTTTTACAGGTGATCAGCTAATAATAAAAGCAGAGTTGCTCACTATCCACATATTTGGAACACAAATCGGTACCCTGTGATATAGTGCATGCTCTAAAGTATCATACAAAATAGGGTGCAAATTTCTCATTTTAACTGGAAGCTTTCATAAAGTCAAGTAACAATAATTCATTTTGAGATTTTATTGTTTACAAAGTTACTTGTACTTCCAAGAATTTTTACAAAATAACATATAAAGACAATACCAACAAAAGTCATAAAAAATATCCGATTTAATATTAAAAATGCAATGCCCGCATTGGTTTGACCTCATCAAAAGTCCACGGATCTGTCATCTGGAGTTCCATCAATGTCTGTTTATTTCGTGTCTGGATCAGAGTTGCAGTGTCCTCCCATTTCTCTTTTGCATCTTCCAGTTTTTCCATAAATTTACGCATTGCATCCTAAAAATTTACAAAACATTAATTTGGGAT
>NW_026921455.1:0-18829 GCF_032062105.1 Saccostrea cuccullata | reverse complement strand
ATATCCTGAACCCGGTCTGTATCCTATGTACATAATTTGATATTTACTCCGAATAAAATCTACATGTAGTCTAAAATTTGCATCCCGCAAACGACAAATGGTATGCAAATGTAGTCTCTAAATCAGTGGGAAAAAATTGTGAGAGACCCTTAGTGACAAACAAACCAGTTGTCTTCAATAATTGTATATTTACACTAAATCAACCACATAAAGAAATCTCTACAAAAGAAAAAATGTCTCTAATGACATTGCCTTTATTTATTTCTACTGTTGTCTTTATTTTACAGAACAACGACATGTAAATGGTTATTTCAATCCACCGATGCCAGTTCTAGGATAACATTTGAAGTCACCAGTGTTTATGTTGATTGTGGGGACACATTAAAGTTTTATGACGGTTAGACATATTTTGTACTTGTATGGTGTTAAATGTTTAGACCCATATTACAGTGTACTTCAGATTCGAGCTTAGTACCTCGTAGCTATTCGTCCATTCTTACATCCATGTATTTATCTAGTAATATGTCTTGTTGTTTTCTCTTTGATGTCAACTATTGCAATACCTCAGGGACATCGTCCAGTGCTAGTGCCATTGGAGGCTCTGTGTGTTGTTCTTCGTCCTCCAGTTGTGGTTCCAGTAAACCCCCAGCAACAACCACCGGGAGTAACCTCTTTCTACAGCTGGATTCAGACGGGACTGCCAATTCTTACGAATCCGGGTTTACAGTTACTGTTGTCGTCGGAAAAGATGAATGTAAGAGATTTATATAAAAAATGTAGAAAATGTATTACTGAAATAAAAGAAAAATGTAAAAGGGTTCGCGCATTTTGCTTGCTTTTGAACTGGATTAGTTTCTTTTTTTATATCAGCTCCAAAACAACTACGTTACTTCAAATCGCTTGTAATTAAAAATCAAGGACATTAAACGAAGTAAGATATGATATAAAAGAAAATAAACTTTCTAATATCAATTCTCTATAAAAATCAAAATTTTAAATAGGGTCGTGGACATGACATGTCTCCGATTTAGCTGAAATTCACACCATTTACTACAGTTTGGCATATCTTTAATAAATATGATGTTAAAGTCTAACTTTTGAATTTGGTTGCCATGGTAACAAGGATGTTATATTTATAACCCTCCGATAAAGCAAATTTTGCTCTGTTTTAAATTAAATTAGTGCACATTCAATAAATTAGTGTAAATTCACATGAAAATTATATTCTCTGAGCTCATATTACTTAAATCTGAGAAATAAATTTCATTCAAGATGTCTGAATGGAGATTAATCGAATTTTCATCGCAGCATTAAGGCTGTTAGCAAATTGGCAATTTGCCAAGTTTGTCTTTTTTAGTCATATTCAATGAAATTTTTCACCATTTTGACAACTGATATATTTTTAACCATGTATCATTAAATAAACTATATATTCTAAGGTTTTGTGAGAATAAAAAAAATTAATGGGTAAATCAAAAACTTTCTAGAAATTATTGCATGAAAATTGGCAATTTGCCAATCCCCCCCCCCCCCCATTAATCACAAACAACAGAGAAGATCATGTAAGAACATGTTTTACCAAACTGAACAAATTGTTATGTAATATGAATATATGTCAAGTATTTAAATTTCTTTTCAATAATGAAATAGAACTTTTGCAATTAACTCAGTGACAGGTAAATTAATATGTTGCCTTGGAAACAAATCAGGCTTCTAGTTATTTTAATCTAAATATGACATAAAACAAGTGAGTTTCCAAAAATTCTTACGAATCTTTTAATGGCCTGTAATTGTGTCTAATCCTTTTGATTTATTCACTAAAATATGTACAAATTCAAAACAATTGTTTTCAGGTTATTTTTTTTAAATGTATAATTTAAGTAAAAAGGCAAACTCATATTTCATAAATGATATGAAAGTATCTTATGAAAATATGAAAGTAAGTCAGACAATATAATTTCAAAACAAGTTGGCAAGACCATCTTGATTATAATGTTTGTTTGCCCTCTCCCAACTCTTGGTAAAATTATTAAGTCGGTAGCTATAGGTAGGTTGTAAAATCTTTTTCCCAAAAAATTTCAAAATATTTGTTGACGAGATAAGATGGATAAAAAGAAAAAAAAACATCCTGTCTTGCAATGTAAAAAAAAGTTTTGAATTTTAGTCAGTCTGTTGGGGGAAGGCAGCCAAATTTTTTTTAAATGGCCTTGTATGCTAAATATTGTGGAATTAATTTTTATTATCACATTGCTTATCAGCATATTCAGATGATCAGTTATACTATTATGTTCTTTTAATGGGTATAAATATTTTTAACTATTTGACCTTGACCTTAGACATTGACCGACGTAAAAAAAACTTTAACCTTAACCACAGCTTTTGAAGTTGGACTAGATTTTCACATTTCACAGGTGTTTTCCTTGTGACAAGACCTTTCTTGGGATACCTCGTGGGAGTCGTGACATAAACTGCAATGTATGGGGGAATCAGTGCTTCACAATCAATCTTGTTCTCAGTTTTGTTAAAATGTATTCATACTCTAATCATACATGACATACTGTGTGAAGCCTGCCAGTATAAAACTCTAAATTTGTGAGCCCATGTGGGGGTATATAATAAATCAGTATACCACCTCTCCTGCAGAGTGGGGATATAAAAAGGGAAGAAACTGCTTTTTTTCATAATACTGTCTTTATAGAAAAGAAATAAACGTGACATTGGAATGTATGCTCCACTTAAACAGTGACAATTTTTGAAAATACAAGAAATCAATTTAGAATCAATTTAGAATACACATATTCTCTAAGGAAAACTGATGCTCTGCTTAAAAAAAAAATTCTGCTAAAATTTGTTCCTTCATATTCTCTCATTTGATGTCAGCTTGGTTTCCTGGAATTCACATTTCTTTATGTCCTTTTGTATAAGTTTGAAAAGTAGCTCAGCCTTGCAATTTGCTATGGATTTTAGTAATGATCTTTAGAAAACCGTCTCTATATCCATCTTGCACCAGTGATAACTTTTACTGGATCTTCTTTTCTCTCTGTTCTCTTTCCTACTTTGTATTTTTTATGCAAAAATTACTTTCAGTCCACTGTCAAATTTCTTTTTTTTTTTTGGGGGGGGGGGGGGGGGGGGGGGGGGCTGTACATGTATGTCCTCTGCTCTGGTCATTTCTATCTGTTCACATGAAAACGAAATAAAAATACCATTAAATTTTGGTCCGTTTGGAGAACATTCATTAAAAATTATTTTATAAACTTAAAACTGGAATCTTAAAATTTTGCTATTTATAAAACATATACATTTTCAACCTGTAAACATTATTATCTCCCTTTATGCATTGTCATGGCAATCATGTCTTAAGTCACCATGAATTAATGTAGCATAATACACAATACATGTACCTGTCTGGTCTCCTTGCTAGTGGATCTGTAATCCTGATAATCTTCATTAAGAAAATCTTGCAAGGGCTGCAATGATCAATTTAAATTATTTTTTTAATTTGAAAGTTTGGCTTAAAATCCTAAACATCATATATATATTATATGTACCTGATATTTAAATGTTATCCTGAAAATTTTCTGTATCCTGAGGAATGATTGATAAAGGAGGGAATTCAATGTTGTCATCAAGCATTTTTTTTTTTCAATTTACATATAAAGCTTTTCTGCAGTTTGGACAAATCGCCGGAGATCTAGAGTAGAAATGAATTTGACAATTAATTTTTAAAGTGGTAAATGAAATGTTATTATACCATGAATTGTAATAAAAACATGCATGTTTTATGGATATTACACGTAATGTGGTATAATCTATTTTGTTCTTTAATTTCTATTTTTAATTTGTACAATATGTCCTTGACATGTAAAGTACACAGCATCAGAATGATCTCATCTGTACAGAACAATACTGTAAAACTAAAACTATTCATAAATGTGTACAAGATTGATATGCCTGCAATATAAAGCTGAAAAACAGTGATCAGTAAAATAAGATTATGAGACAGAAAGCTGCATCTTAGAAAAGTCATTTATAAGAACTCCAAGAACAAATGGAGTTGTCACATTCCAACAGCCTTGGATAGATTTCTTTACCTACTTTACAATACATTACCTTGCAGAGCAAATAACTTGTATCAAGGTCCCAAAAATGATTTCACATAGTATGACAAAGTATATGTACTTAGATCTAGAACACTATTAGCAGTCTTTGTGTACTGAGTTAATTTTCATAATTCTACACTTACACTTTTTCTTATCAATTCTTTCAAATATTCTACGGTCCTAATATTGCTTAAAATTTCAAAAAATCTAACCCACTATTCAGTTATCATTGTCAAATGTCAAAGGTTTAATATTTTCGTGGTATGATTTCTACAAATCCTGTTTGTTAAAATAGAATGGACACAAACATATTATATATCACTTGGAATCATAAATTTATACAATTTTCTTCAAATATACTGAATTTTATAGAAAAAAAATACCGGTACCCAAAACGGGCACATATATTTCACAGTAGTAACTGATTCAATGTCATGTACATGTAATATGTGCAACTCTGCATCCAAGTTTTCATGGTTTTGTATGTTTTATTGTCTTATATTTCAATTTACAGTCAGTTACCAGGTACATGTGACACCTGAATAGAATTATAAATAAAATCAAAGTACTGAAAGCACTCATGGGAGTTGAACATGGTGTAAATTAAAATTTTTGATCGGGAGGTTAAGTGAGTGAACAATATTATTATTTCAAATACAGACAGTTGTTTCAGAGTTTCTGAGTTGCAACAATCTTCAGGAAGACATTCAGAGACATTGAATAGCAAAAAAAAAGCATGGGCCATAATGCTTGCCTGCCTACATTAGTCCTTTTTTATACCCCTGCTTGAAAAACGGGAGGGTATTTATTAATCGGGATTTCTGTCCATCTGTTTGTTACGCTTAAGGTAAACCCATCTCTTATCCGCAACTCCTCTTACACTACTGAACGAAATTTTCATAGAATCTTTATTACATATTGCCGTTGTGCACCATCTATTACTTTTTCATCCTATACATATTTTGGGTTTCCCATTGCAAAACATGGACAATGCCATTATATTCATATTAGAGGCGGTTGATCATTTATATAATTCACTGCTCACAGTCTTCAAATTTGTTATATATTTTTCCCTGGTACATTTACCCATGTGTTTCAGTTTCGCAGGAATAATATCAATGTTGATAAAATGTGGATTTTAACACACCATCCTTTTAAGAGCTAACAGGTTTGTTAAAACTTCTCTGTGAATATAAATGTATTTCAATTACACGAACATTATACATGGAGTACGTTAGAACTTAATTTTTTTAATATTGTGAAGAAAAAAGCAATACCAAGTTAAAAACAAATATTTAATGACCAAAGATAAAAACAGTGGTATATGTGAGAGTTTGTGTGCATGCACATTATCTAGTATGTAAATGAGGTTTTCCTTTTATAAAAAAAAATATACTTCAATTTGTTGTTTTTAATCGCGATTTTACGAAAACATCTGTGTCCGTTTTTGGTTTTAACATTTATAACAGAGTACTAGATTTACCGCTTTTGGCAGGTGATACTACTGATTTATTAATAAATACGCATGTTTCCTATAAGTTTTTATGATTAATGAATTCATTCAAACCAAGAAAATGTTCATAAAAAGT
This sequence comes from Saccostrea cuccullata, assembly GCF_032062105.1. Lineage (NCBI taxonomy): Eukaryota > Metazoa > Mollusca > Bivalvia > Ostreida > Ostreidae > Saccostrea > Saccostrea cuccullata. Next base: position 13,137 of record NW_026921455.1, on the reverse strand, counting down.
TTGAATAAATTCTGTGCATCGGCAAAAAAGAAATTACTAAATATCCGGGACCGTCGGGCGTCGGGATGACTAGATTTACTGCTTGCCGTCAGTATGTGGAGTTGTCGTTCGTATCTCTTTCAGTGTATGACGCTACACAAAAAATGAGTTCCATAACGAAAAGTTTTTGAGGTTCTTTATTATTTAGTTTTACTTTGAACGAAATCTAATATTCAAAATAAGATTACTTTATCATTACATTTACTTACATTTCAAATTATGAAAATTAGATCAATTCAGGAGAAAATGACATGAACTATTTGTGGCGGATGTTTATGCATGTTTTCTGTTGAATATCATCGGAGTAAATCGGTCGACACAGTAGCCTCGCTTTCAGCTCTATATAATCAACACAAATTACTGCGCATGTTAAATGTGTGATGACCATGGGAGATTGAACATAGTTCAACTCCCAAAAATACTTACACATTGCAGTGGGGATCGGTCGGGGACTACCACACCACTACATGTATCTCTCGATCTCTATTTCAAAGACATCTTGAAGGGAACAGTTAAAATCCTCTCGGCCTTCGCCCTATACCGCATGTTTTTCTTTCTACGAGTAGCTATACGTGTAATACTCATCATGTCCAGACCAACCCTTTGGCTTTTCTTAAAGATTATTCCTACTTTGTTAACTGTTTTTCATCAAATTCTGAGCCTCTTGAGGTAGAATTTTCCTGAACAAGATGTTTCAAAACAAGAAGAAAAAATGCAGATTTTATTGTCTGCCATCTTGTTTACATTTCACACATTTTGTATTCTTCAATGCAGAAGAGCTCCAACAAGGGAAATAACTCAGATAGTGAAAAAGATGTTTATTTTTCATTTACCCATAAATGTTTTAAATGATATTTGCAAAATAACACTTCTTGAATCTAAATCTTGCTACTAGAATTTTCATATCACTTGTCAAAGTCTTTAAATATTAAGTCTAACAAGGGAGTTAACGAGGACTAATTAATCACTTTTTTGGCATCAGAAAATTAGAAATTGTAAAAACTTTGTGACATATACTATTTTTTACATAGTTTTGATTGTCATCAAGCATATAAAAAATATGCACAAAAAGTATTTTTTCTTGATATTATTGATAAATAGCAATATCCACTATGATTTACACCTTGTAGGCCCGTTTCCATGGCAACCAAGTAAACTACCATGCTTTCTTTCATATAGTCAATCTTTTCATTCATTCACAAGTTTCAGTGAGAAAAAAAATTAGCTGAATCCAAGACATCGCGTGGCCACATCATTTTGATATTTAGGTAGAATTAATACTAAAAATACCCGTGAAATATTCATTTTTTATTATCTTTACAATGTATATAAAAGATTTTTTTGTTTGCTCGTTTGTTTGTTGTTTAACGATTCGTAATCCTGACGTGTATTAGATTGGCATCTTTATTTATTTGTGAATTATACTGATTATCAAACAATGTAAAAAAAATCATGAAAGTCAACAGAAATCACTGCCAAATCCTATTCATAGTTATATAAAAACTATCAGCCAATAAATAGCAAGCATTAATTCTTTTCACTGTTTGTGACGTAATGCTTCAATTACGTATGACAAAACCCCATGTTTCGCAATCTTACATTTTCTAGCAATTTTCAGAATATATTAGGTAAATGTAGTTAAGGCACTGAATAAAGCAAAAGTTCTGACATGTATTTCAGATTTATAGTTTTTTTTTTAAATAATAAATTTGTTCATACCAAACGGTTCTGTTTTCAGCAAATTGTACGGCTACTGGAACATTTAACATTAATCTTGCCTCATCACTGACCTTGACCTCACCGGACTTCCCCGCCAATTACCCCACGTAAGTTAACGATAACAGTGAAAACTGTCTACTGTGACACCCGTGCAATCCGACACGCTGTGAATGCAGACATTAAATGTGGACCTCATTTTACTATTTATATATCTCTTTACACTGTGCAATGCATCATCCATTCTATTTCGAAACAGAATTTGTCTCCCTGTTCATGTCGGATTAGACAGGTTTAACTGTAGTAACACCAGTTAAGATACGATGTATATTTTCTTGTATCTTTTATTTTATAATACTAACAAGAAGTGAAGGATCTTGCAAGGACAAAAAATAAAAGAAAAAACAGTTTTAAACTTGGTCGAGAGTAATTTTTGTATTGTACATTTTTTACCTATTCATTGAAGTAGTATGAATTTAATGTATATATTTTTTTATTATAGAAGTCGTAACTGTACATACACATACACATATTCAAGCGGAAATGTTCAGTTTGAGTTCATATATATGAAGGTGGAGCTCGACACCGGGACTTGCTATGATTTTGTAGAAATCTATAATGGTAACAGAAATATACCTTTTTCTTAAAATGTGTGCATAATCTTTTCTTTTTGAGGCATTAAATTTCTTGTAAAGTTTTATGTATTTTTTTTAAAAATATCTTGTTTATTATACTTTTTTAAAATAATTTGGCAATTATTATTTTCATATATGATAATTATAATATTGTTAATTTAATAATTATTATTGAAAAAGTACACGTTTACATATTTAACAATATTTGGCATAAAACAGGGCCCTCGACTAGTTCCCCTGTCATTGCCAAAGTTTGTGGAGATACCGTCCCGGTACAGAATACCTATGCCTCTTCTGGAACATCTTTGACAATCAAATTCAGCAGTGACGGCCAGGTGACAAAAAAAGGATTTCTGGCTCGAGTGACACGTATCGGTAAGCAAATAGACTTTAATTAAAAGATGGATTTTTATCAATATCATTTACAACCGTAACGTATAGTGCATATTTCATTTGCATATGTATTTCAGGAAGGCTCAGTTCAATTTATTTAAAACCTAAAAAACTTCGATAAAATGAAAGTATTTTTGATTGAGAAATAATGATGTTAAGCATAAAAAGGTTAAAGAAAAAAATCCAAAGCATTTTTTTTTATTAATCGATATAAATTCCACAGGACAACGTATGGTTAAGGAATGAAAAGAGCGATCGAAAATTATTCTTCTCTATTTGAAAGCAATATTCATTTTATTATTTGTAAACAAGTAGAAAACTCCTTGTTTGTTAGATCAAAATGCGATATCCAGTAGTGGTACTACAGGGATCACCTCTACTGGTAAGGCTATCATTACATGCATGTTTGTTAAGCATATATTGCGCATTGTTTAACTATAGGCATCATATATATTTGTAACGAGGGAATATATTACAAATTGTGAGTATATGTAATATATTTTGTTACATGCATGTACGACATCTTTTACAATGATATCGGTTATATGTTGAAAGAGTGCATACCTATTTATGTGTTTGCAATGAAGGGATGAAGTGTTAAATAGGAAACTTTCTTTCCCATCCTTTTTTCTATCTTATTATAGAATAATTAAACATGTCTGAAAATATACGATTCTTAATAGTTTGTCATTGTCGTTTTGAATCGTTTTCGAATTTTATAATTTTACTCTTTTGCATCAAGGAATATGGCCAACATTACGAGAAAAATATTAAGGAATGTAAAATCCTAACCTACAGATCAAGTTTTAATTTTACGGTCTCTAAACTGAACTACATTATATTGTTAATTCATTATAAAAGAAAATCAAATTATTTGATTTAGTTTGATAAAATAAGACTATTTATACTTCATCACCATCTTATTTTAACACAACCACATAATGTCGTCTTAAGGAATAGTGACAAAACATGCTTTATGAAATCTATTTTAAGATTTCCACTTATTTTTCCTGCAAAGATATTGCAGCCTACACAAAAATAAGCACAATACCATTTGTAGATATTTATTACAAAGGAAGTTTCATAATCAAGTTAATTTTCGAAATGAAATTTCACGACTTTTAAATTGAAAAAAAAAAAATCAGTTTTGCCTTACTAAAGCTTTTTGGTGGGTGCTCGCTAGAATTTAATCGCTAAAATATTCAGCATTTTTTTGTTGTATTCTTTTGCAAAATGAATAAACCATGTACATATATAGCCGTAAAATCAAATCGATAAAATTATTGGCATGGCTTTTAACAAGCAACACGCTAGACTCTATTTAGTGGGAAAACATTGCAATCGATTTCTAATTTCTAATTTTTTTGGCTTTTACCACTACAGCGAATCCATGAGAGTGAAAAATTCAAGAGCGAAACGTAAAACAACATTCAATCAATCGATCAATCAACCTACCACTAAAATGTAAATAAATTTAACTCTGGTAAAATTGAATTTTAATATAGTTAATATTTGATTATAAAAGCAAAAGGATTTTTTTAAAAAAAAGCAAGAAAATAACAACAACAAATAAGGAAAAAATTTCAAATACGCAAGGAAATAAATTATATATACTCAATAAATAGTTCATAAGGGTGTTGCATGTGTCTCAGCTACTTTTCATAATGAGCTTTTTTTCCATTAAATTGATTGAAATATGTTGAATAAGTTGACTTGTAAATAGTACTCAAACAGTAATAGCATATTGCTAATTGAACCAATAAAAGATAAAAAGAAGGAAAAATAAATAAAACCCTGGGTAACAGCCGTCCTTATAGAAAGATTAGTACACTGTGGGTTAATTCTATATTGCTTACTTTGGTATCTTTTGGTGAGTGACACATGTTCGTGGATTTCGTGGGGTACCTTTATTAACGAATTTATTCCCCCCAAAACGATAATTTTTTTCAGCAGATTTATTCGATGAATCTTATAAACCAAATCCCCCCCCCCCCCCCCCCCAATTCAATAAAAGTTTGCGTCCAGAACCCACAATCACCACCACCACCACCAACAACAACAACAACAAGCCTAGACGATACGTTCCTCCAATATATCTGTTTTGTGTTTTTTAATATGTACGAAAAATATTCAAAATTTGAATTGCATTCTGATTTTTAAACAAAAAATAATTGCAACACTGAAAAGAATCATTTTTAATTTTTTCCCAAAAGAATTATAGAAGAAACATTACCCTCTTCTATATTGAACAAATGCCCTGTAAGGTACCTCAATTCTTTTGTGAGCAAATATATTAAATTAGTAATACTTCAGTGACAAATTCCAGAAAACAATGATATATTATTGAGGAACCGATCATCTGTCCTTAAAATGATTCTATATACTTGTGTCTGTCATATATCGTGAATCAGACAATTACTGTGGAATCATTTATATTCGTGGAGACTCCTTTTCGTTGATTACATAAATTTTACAGGTTCGTGGGGATGTAAATGGTGAATTCTCTGTTCTGAGTAAAAAGAAATATGACTCTGTCATCCTATTGTATTAATAAGGGGAGAATGTTAATTTGTGCTTTAAAGTTACCAAGAACTTTACGATAATTGGGCAAACACAAAATCTAATGATTCTACCATAACTAAAATTATTTACCCAAATTTATCAATGCATATATTAATCAATTTTCAGACATTTGTCAAGAAGAGATGAAATTTCAATCATATTTCTATAATTTAATAATATTTTGTTTAATTAATTTAATTATTTAGCAATATACGTATACAGTATACGTATACAAGTACAACTGACTTATATGGTCTTCAAAAATAACGAATGGTACTTTTGCATAATGTAAAAAGATCATTTTTTATTTAGCTTATATAACAACAAGTACTACTAACGCAGTTACGGCTGACACGAACGGTAAGTCTAAGTGTTTGACTGTGTTAAAGTCTGAAATTAATATAAACTGTCAAATATGCAATCGATTTCTAGTTTCAGTTGCAGTATTGAATAATGCGCATTTGTTGAGAGCAATTCATCTAACTGTGATATCAATATGTTAACAGCTGGTTTGGAAAGACAGGCTCAACACCCCTGATATTTATTTTAACTGCACCATAAATTATTATAATTGATTTAACTTTGGTAACAGAGATAAATATGAGAAATACAATGCTATTACGACCCAGATTTCTAAATAGTAGAAAATATCATTGTTGGTAAGCAATTTTAATACTAGGCCACTCTGAACATTGGGCTAGAAGCTTTGTTCCTAAGTTACTGTATTTTTGGTTCTTTTTATTGAATTACACATTTACTGTTTTATGTCACCTTTATCTCACCATTGAATTTACGTTAAGCAAGTCACATGCAGGGAGACAATTTTTATGTTTCCATCACGTGCAGGTTATTAACTGTGTTATCTCCCTTCAGATGAACTAAAAGTAACAGGAGAACTTGTTAGAATTGTAAATTATATACATTATTAGAATATATATGGGATCGGTAAACTTGATGATGACGTCATAGTTGTCTTTTGACATTTTTGAAAGAGTTGGGGGAAGAACACAAAGTTTGACAGAAAATCCTATCCCAATTAATTAATAAAATTTTTCGGAATAATAAAAGTATTACAAAATTTTAATTGTAGACATCAAAATTATGAGATGTAAGATGGTTTGTTTGGCTTTGCATTTTTTTAAACCACCAAAATTAAGGTGTAATCTTAATAAACATGATAGGACCTTCAGTTATTCCACTATTAAAATGTTTAAAAGAAAATAGCCAATTATATGAAAAATATATTTTTTTGCATACATTTATTGTACAATTTACCCCTCAGGTGATTGTGGACACCCCCTCCTCCTTAACATCCCGTTTCCAGGGATATTCTATTCGTCTTTTATCATTTTAATTAATTTTCTAGTACTTATTCACAGGGAAATTCCATTAAAAAAAACTTAACCAGAAAGAAAGGTTTAATTTCAAAATCATACCTGCAGTATTATAAAAAAAAACTATTTTAAGAAGATGTTGGGAGATATATTTTTCCTATACATTTATAGACGAATTTTATCATAAACCAAAATGAATCTTAATATAAATTCATTTTTAAAAGTATTTATACACGTGTATAGCTAATTAATCAATCTTGACCCTAACATATTAAAACCAATGTATGTGTCACACATTAGAAACCTACACATAAACTGTGGTATACTTGTGTGTAATTTCACATTGTAGAACCCTCCACCTTTAGTGATTCAAGCACTACAACGGGTACGTATCAGGGGTTAAAGGCCATATATTTGTGTCTGATTAAGGTGGGTTAAGGGCCATTTACTGCAACTGTTTGTTTCATTTTGTTAAAGGGTAGAACAGAAATATTTTTAAAAAACTATCAGAAAAATCAAACATGCAAATACAGAAATAATAATTTAAAAAAACATAATTCAAATATGTCAAAAAAATTCATTTTTTGGATTTTTTAATCAAAAAGACTTTATAAATGTGTAATAGTTGGTTTTTTTTTCTGTTGCACGCTGTTATAAGTAAGGTGTATAAATTGAGTTACCCGCTAATGTGAATTATACAATTGTATCTTTAAGTGTATACTTATAATAATTATACCATACCTTAGCACGTGCGGTTAAATTAAATAATCGCTGTTTCATCGTTCGACACTGCTGCATGCAAACCTTTTTTTCACACATTAATGTAATTCTAATTAATGAACAAATGTTTAAGCTGTAATTTCTTAATTGTAAGTGGTTAAGTGTGTTTTTTTTTAAAAAAATTCTTGAGATTTCAGGGCTCTTTGTTAACATTATAGAAACTAGTACGCAACAAAAATATAAAACAACCACTTATGTCGAGAAAGGTCTGTAGTGTTATATGTTTAATGAGTTAATTAAGAATATAACCATGCATGCATGATCAACTATATAGTTTTGTTTGCATTACCGATTTTTCCGTTTTTCCCTTATTTCACACCTTTTTAATCCATATTCAAATATTTTTTTCTTCCATTTTCTAGCGACCAAATGATATATAATTCCATCATTTATAAAGTAAATAGTCTTTCCCTTACAATACTGGGATATTGTTTTATAATGTGAATTTACAAATTTTAATGCATATAAAACATCTTTGTAGGTAAAATTCATTTAGAACATAATTCACTCATAAGTGAAGAGTATTGTCTTTATTTTTGCAAAGTGGAAATAACTGGACATATGTTGCGCAATAAACCTGAGATTATGATATAAAACCTCATAACATGCCTATGCGCATTTCTAAATGTTCATTACATATTTTATGCCTCACCATGGTAGATACAAGTCAACATTATGATGATACCACCACGTATGTTAACACAGGTCTGTAGTTAATATTTGCATGTCAAGTAAATTTTTAAATTGAGTATCTTTATTTATCAAAACATGATATGCATATTTATACACTAATCTGTGCAACTGTACACATTTTTATTGTAAACACACAGACAAACCATCTCCACATATTGATGATACCACCATAGCCACGGATAAATACGAAGGTGTGTTATATGCATGCATGTTAAAAAAGAAAACTAACTTATTCTTCTCACACTGTTTTTGTGTAACAATTCCAAATAATAATTAGAAATAAGCAAAACTGATGCATGCTGTATTAATTAATTGAAAATTCAAATTAGATTGTTTTGGATAAACTGAGTGTTGAAATTGAAATATCACCAATCTTCATCCTAATAAGTGTAACCTTTCTTCCACCAACAAAAACTTCTGCTCTCAAGAAGACAAATAAATCTAAAACTTAACTTCAAAAATATACTTTGAAGCAGAAATAAAAAAGTAATCCGTGATGTTTCCAATCTAAAATTGTAGAAACAACTACTCAGGTAGATGTTGAGACCACTTCGAGTCTCCAGACAGGTCAGCAATGATACATATACCATTATACTCCCTGTGTATTCTCGGAGATATTATACAGTTATCCTTATATTTTATTATAATGATTCACCTTTTTCCTGATTTGCATGATCTTTAAAGTTCCTTGTTTGCTTCGTTCCCATTTTGTAATGTTTAATAAACCTTTTAACTCGAATACTAGACTAAGTATATTTTCGTCATTTCCACATATTTCACGTTACGGTGTGCATGTTCTAACATCTTTATACAGATATACTACAAATATTCCACATAACACTTAAGTTTTGAAGACGTTTCAAATTAGGCCTATATTTAACATTCAACAATATCTAATTTAGATTTTATTTTCTTTATTTAAAGTTTTACCTTGTATTTTCCTTTAACCATTTTTCAAAACATTTTTTTCAAATCATCATTGTAATATAAAGTAAACGTTTTCAGTGACAACTCAATAAATATCGTTTTACTGATGCAAAAAGGGAGCAAATAATTTTTTCACGATGTTTCCACAAGGTTAAGTAAACAACGTGGTTAAAATGTTTTTAATTAAAAGATAACAAACTTTGTTTCTAGAGTCGACTACTAATGTGATAACTCTACAGTCAACTACAGTTAAAGGTAAGATGTACACCGATATAAATACTAAAAAACAGACTGCATGGACACTTGCTTTTTCTAAAACAGCACGAATTAAGTCCCTTTCCTAACCTGTCCCAACAACCAATCTAAACCCTTGCGTTTGCGTCCCCTGATCGAACATCCAAAGAAATATATAACTTCCCTTGCTATTGCCTGCAATTTAATTATGGTGAATGACAGTCTCTTATGATCAATCTAATTAAAGAGAACCAAGTCTTTGATTGGGTTTATCATTTTGTTTTTTCCAAGATATCGTAAATTCAAATCAATCAAAAACCATTGAGATAGGGATTGGTTGATTAAAGTTAAAATATGAGTTCTCAAGACAACGGACACATTCTTAATAGTTAAGGAATCGCTGTTTACTAAATTGACTTTACCAATGAATAAATTCTGAAGTAGAAACATTGGGTAATTTACAGTGAAAGTCAATTCCTTTAAGCAGACCGGTAGTATTTTTACTCATGCTGCAAACCGTCGTTTATGTTTCATGCATGCCTACCTATTTGGAGAGTGATTTCCTTATATTTTCATTAAATATAAATATGAATCAAAAACGCCTTTGAAACAGAAATGAAATATACTAATTTTTTCATGTTAAATAGCCCCAACCAATTGATTTTGTATACAAAGTCTGTCGGGTAAATTTACATCCTTGTAAGGCACTTGACCTTTTACTTGGATAAATTTACTTTCAATTGAAAATTTAGATAATCAAAATTAGAAATTACAAAAATCTATTATTTGTAGAAGACACAACAGAGAGGGTAACATCACAAACAACAGCAGTAGTAGGTACGAGGCGCATGACTCGAATTGTTCTTATATACATGTATTTGTGTTTGTTCTCATTTTTGTCTTTACTCTGGCTCTGTAATTGCAGTCATTTTAAAAGTGCATAAAATATTTACAAGAATTATTCTAACCTACTTTAATTTATACGATACGATATTACATAACTTGGGACAGTTTTCTCATTTTAAACCACGAAGACAATTTTCCCATCAAAAATGGCTTCAAATTGAGCATATGGTAAAAGTAACGTGAAGCAGAGTAATATGTTTTCTACGTAACTCATGCTGCGAACCGTCGTTTCTTTTTCATTGCATTCTCCAAATCTAGCAATTTGGAGAGTGACTTCCTTGTATTTAAATTCAGTGTAAATATAAATCAAAAACGCTTTTTAATAGAAATGAAATATACGAATTATTCAATGTTAAAATTTCCCTTCTAGTTGATATTGTATGTACAAAGCCAATTCGGATAAGTCTACATGCTTTTTAGGCACTTGACCTTTAACTTGGATAAATTAACTTTTTATTTACTATATCGAGAAATTAACACACCTAACGTACGATTAATTATCTTTTTTAAACAGTAGGAAATGTAGATTATCAAAATTAAAAATAAAAAAAAAATATTATTTGTAGAAGAAACAACAGAGAGGGTGACATCACAAACAACATCTGTAGTAGGTAGGAGGCGCATGATTTGATTTGTTCTTATATGCATGTAAATTTTTTGGGTTTTCTTTAAGACTTAACTCTGGGTCTCAAATTGCATCCATTTTAAAAGTGCATGATGTGATATTTACCAGAAATATTTTGTATCATTTAAGAATTAATCTATTTTTAACTTATCTTATACAATATAACATAATTTGGGGACAGTTTACATGTCGCAAGCTCGTGCATTTGTACAGCCAACTTATGCCAATATTCACCAATATAAGTTCAATAACCGTATATTATTATATAGCTAATAAATAGTCTCTAATAAAATGCTACCAAAAATCTAGAGAATTTTAGCGTTCAATATTTTGATGTTTTTTTAACGCTGAGCTTGTATTGCATATTATTAGTATGCCCGAAATATTCCGAATACGAGCGTTATGGAACGCCCCGTTGCAAACAAAAAAAGTCTATTCTATATTCTATTATATTCTATTCTTAACACGTTAATTAATGTTAATGTTAATTAATGTTCGTTTTAGAATTTATTTGCTACACAAGAAATGGTGACTTTTTACGTATCTCAATTTTTTATTTATTAGAAACAAAAAATTAATGCCAATTTTTTAAAAAAAATAATAAAATCGTATGTAACAAGATGTTTCGCCAAGATTATTCGCAGTAAGAGGTATGAAAAGCATGTACCTTAAAATAGGTTACACACAAGCACGTCTCTTATCTCATCTTTACAAGTGTAACAATAAAAATAGATTTAAGACTTTTATTTCTGTTTTGAATATGATTTCCGTAAAAAATTAAATCAAAATTTAAAAAAAAACTCAATTTTTCGTTACTGTCAATGAAATCATTGTAACTGAATGAATGAAAGCAATATATGCATAATGATTGTTTTTATTGAATTGTGTTTTATTATAAAATATAGAGGCATGCAGACTATACATGAGTTGTACAAAATAACTACATATAACTTATATTGTTGTTATATATAAAAAAAATATCTTACTAATCTTTATAAGAAATACGCACTTTAACTCTTGATTCCCGCCTACATTTTGCAACCTTTTAATTAAATATAAATGGCAAATTGGCTATAAATTCTTTGTGTAATTATTGTCATAATACCAGCGCTAAATAGTAAATTATTCATAACTCCAGCTCTTGAAATAAAAACGGGGTGGGGTAGACGATATTTTCCATTGAAATCGGACTATCAATCATCATCATATTTTGAAATGCAAATAAATAAAACATAAATATAACAATTAAATATAAGGTTTTAGTTGTTGATCGCTTTGAATTTGGTGGAAAATAAGCATTTTTGTTGTTTTTTGTTAATAAAAATATGTTCCCCCCTTGATTCATAAAACGCTTTGATATGAATTTGTGAAATAACAGTCTATATATAACCTGTAAAAAAGAGTTTTTGTGTTACGGGGGGAAAAAATATTTTCCGTTTTCTATAGTGAAAAATAAAATTTTAGAGTTACCTTTCCTTGTTTTCCCAAATAAGTAATGTTTTATGAAAATTCATATAACTATCTATAAAAAAAATGTTAAAAATTCATCGAAAATGTTAACTCATGAAAATCGACTTGGAGGTAGGCGGGTGAACAATACTATCGTTCGCAGTTCTTACTTGTCTTGAACATTTGAAGAACACCAGCTTTTATATTTCAAATGTTTGTTATCATTCACATACATACATAAATGTTTTTGACATCATATAGTACAAAAATTTGAGTTTGAAGTGAGTATTTTGATAGATATGTTTTATCACATGACACTGGAGGTTCATCGTTAGTTGAGGTTCTATCTGGATTAAAACGGAGCTCCATTTACCAATAAGTCAAGTACTAATTAAAAGGTACAAATAAAAGGTACAAGGTACATGTGTTTTAGCTGCACAGTTCCCGCTTCCTTCAGAGAGTCAATAATAAATGCATGGTGAGGCAACGGATAAAGTATATTATTTATACTGCATGGCGCTCTGTTCCCATTGTACACACGCGGCATTTTGAGTTTAACAAATATGTATTTGGCAACAGATTGTTTTTCAAACTTCACTGTGACATCAAAAATCGAGGCTCAAGGTTTTTTCCCCTGTTTTTATTCCTAATGTGGTTCATAATTTGATTTTCCTTTCAGGCAATAACAGTCCGTCTGTAGCTGACAGTAATGGTACTAATGGAGGAGTAATCGCTGCAGGCGTCATAGTGGCATTGGTTGCAATTGCCTTATTTGTGGCGGGGGGTTTCATTTTCTTTAAGAAGAAACAAAGTCGGTCGATTAATATTAAGGACGAAAAAAAGG
>NW_026921454.1:0-18435 GCF_032062105.1 Saccostrea cuccullata | reverse complement strand
TTGAAATTGGGGCCATATTTTTCAATGAAGTTTGCACAAGTAGTAGCCCCTCCTCTTATGAAACGCTTAACGCATGTAGCCCTTGGTGAAAATCGCTGGGGCTGAATTCTGCGGATGACGGAGTCGCACAAAATGAGAGTTTCACAATCCGATGTTTCTCTCGTAGTCGGATTTTTGTTGGTGTTTCCTGTAGACTCGAGCATGATGGTACGATTTTTGTAAATGTACATTTTTCATAAATGTACCAGGTATCTTGCATGTAGGAAGCAGATATATACCACCATATGCGCATTGACCAAGAAATATTTTTAAAAGTGCGTTAAAATGGTCGATATTAATGCACTTTGAAAAGAAATTTTATTTTTTCAAGGTGTGTTGACTTAATTGGTCCCAAAATTTAACGCACTTTGAAAAAATAATGCCTTGAAATAGATAAATTTCCATATTACGTCGCCGTCAAGGAGTAATATGAAAATCGGGCTTGCGATTACGTTCGAAGCATTGCTTTTGTAAATAAAATGGCGGCATAACGAAATACAGGAGCGTAAAGAATCTAATTTTCATTAGATAGCAAGTTTATTTATGTTAATTTCTATTTGGGAACGTTAGCAGTTTAAATGACAAAATGTGAACGCATTGAAAAATAAAACAATGTAAAATAATTCATAAAACAGAATTGCAACTTTATTTAAGGAGTAATTTTTTTTACTACCAAATCAAAATTTTCAAGCAAAAAGAAAAACTAAAATAAAACTAGAGACGAGCTCGTTGCAAAGCAGCGAGTCTACTAGGTCTTCCGTTGGAGCTGTGGACAGGAAGTGCTGACCTTGGGTCAAGGTCACTGCACTTACTCATAACAACAACCCCTCTTCTCAGGATGAGCCTCTTGTGAATCTTAATTACAAAGTTATGCTTGAACATTATTTTTTTCTCTGTCAGTGACCTTGATTTGCCAGTAAGACCTTCATCAAGGTCATGACACAGCCTCCAATTATAAATAATCTATGTTTCAACTTTTGTAGGGATGTCAAAATTTTCAATAACTGATATTCGAATATGCGATAGGAGTATTCGAATATATTCGAATATTCGATAAAATAAATACATTTTGCATTATGAAGTACATCAACATAATATTTTCACTCTCTTGTCAACCAGTATACATTTATTGGTCATTATTAATTACTCCAACAAAAAATACCATGCTAAACAAGCTTATCAATTATCTACTTTAGAAAAATTAAAATCAATTAATTTTAGCTATTTAATTTCCTGATAATTATTTTAATGATATTTACGTAAACAAGTGATCCATGTGTTTTCTGTAAAACTGTGTCCTTACAACAATATTAACTTATTGTAAGTATTTGGCACTGTTATACCACTAATCAAATGATCAAAGAATGATATATTTTAAGGTTACACTTTTAAAGTAATCCAACAGGACTTTCTTTTAAAACTTCTCTTTAAATTAAACATTATTCTTAGTCAACGGTATGAACCTGTAAAACTTACAAGATTTTCTCTCTAATAAATGCTTGTATATCTAAAAACCGAATATTCGAATCATATATTTATATTCGAATATCAACTCATCGAATGAATATTCGAATATTCATTGACATCCCTAGTTTCAAGTATGTAGACTTGGCAATGGGGAATTAAAAAATGCAAGCGGGGTTTTATTTTGTGAGCTTGCTCACAGTACCTCGACCTTATTTCTAAAAAGAAAAATTCCATATAAATTTCGAAAACGCACATTATGTCATTTTAATTAGTCTACAGGAAAAGAAGATGTAAGTGATATAGAAATCGCATAGAAAGGGTGTTTAAAGTACATGTTATTACATATTTCATTTTTTTAAAGTACATTTTGCTGTCGATTTGTAGATTTAATTCATTCAGAAAAAGGTTCATTCTATAATTTATCCAAAATAGATTTATTATATTTGTTTCATCCGTTTGATGGTGTTATTTTTTTCTATTTAGATGATATATTCCTGAGATGGCACAATGCAAATATGCATCTACAAAGCAGACGACAAATGCAGCACGTTTATCACGTGTGGTAATAGACGTATTTACAGACCTTTTCCGGGAAATTTTGAAATTGCACATTACAGAAATTCAATTCCCTTTTGTTCTACAAGAAAAACGAGACAAACTATGTGCTATACTAAATAAAAATCAGAAGGAATATTTGTATCCAGTAAAAGATTTATTTACTGGTACATATAAAGAATTTGACTTGTCCTTACTTTACATTCTCATCCGTAATGTAAGTGGCATACCATCGCACCAGCATGGATGGGGAAAAACTCCAAAGCCAAGGGACCGAAGTGTATCTGCCAATATTGACCGTGTTCGAGAAATACGGAATAAGAATTGCGGGCATAGCGGGAGTGCATCACTTGATGATGGCGATTTTCATAGATTATGGCAGGAATTGCGTTTTATTATAGGAGAAATTGAAGCAGCATTGAAGTTAACAACTTACACAGATGCTATAAATTTCTTGGAAAATGAAACAATGGATCCCGAGCAACAAGAAATGTATCTCTCCATTATTGATGATCAACAAGTTACGATATCTGATGTTAAAGGTAGGTAGAATATAATGAGATTCACTGGTTCAAAAGATATAAAAGGTCGAAGATTAAGAAAACTTTTTTTTTTGCATTTTGTGGATACAAAACTTAAGTATGTATAACATATTAAAGGGATTTTTCTTCTTCAGGTACACAAGATATATTAATGAAAGAGCAAAAAAGACAGAATCAAGAAATTGAAAAACAAGGAGAAAAGCTCTGCAGACTTGAAAGGCAAAGTAAGAAAGCAAATAATGAGCAAAGAAAAAAACCCACATGTGTTGTATTTTTGATATGATATGCTCTTGTGAATTAAATGAAACTGATTCATCGAGGATCATTTGTTAACAAAACACTGTACCCTAGGTCTAAACCACGCTTGACGAAGGATGTTTTCAAATTATTCTCTAAAGGAAAATTATGCGGACACAGTTCACTGTCACATTTGTCTTTATAAGATTCAGTATGATTTAAAAATACTATATGCAGCTGATAGTAACATTGAAAATTTTATTATCCCAAGAAACCCTTTTTCAATCTCAGCAGCATGTATACATATACAAGATAAAAATGCACTGCAGAACTAATCCTTTTGTAACATTTTTGAAGCGATATTTTTTCGGAATAGCGTGGTCCCCTTTCCTCGCTGATGCGCATACCATGCATCAAATGCCCTTAAATGCTTCTTTTTGAAATACATGTGTACTTGAAATTGATAGATACTTTATTTCAATTAAAATATTTTGTTGTGAGAAGCAATTTTCAGAGGAATATTTTTTTTCTGTGGAGTTAAATAATGTTAATTGTGCGTTAGTTGACCTTTATATATGATTTTTACCTCAATAAAATACATTTACTGGACTAATAAATATCAACTGTGAATAGCTAGAGCAAATATTTTATGTTTATTCCAATGATATACCCCCGGTATAACAATTTCATTTGGAATAAGATATTAAGTACTATAGTAATTGTGAGGATGTGTTTTTATTTATACAGATGCAATTTTACCTGAGGCCAGAAATATTTTAGGTAAGTGATTGTCATTGATGGCTTACATATATACTGCTGATTAATCATTAAAAAAAAGATTGTTCAATTTGTCTTGGAAACAGAAAACAACAAGATGCCCATGGGCCACATCGCTCGCACGAGAAGCTTTGACCATGCTATTCTAAAAGGGGCATGGACACAGTTTCAGCTAAAATTGCAAAATTTATTGTTCCATTTTTACAAATATTTCACTATGGTCTTTCTAATGATCATCAAAAATTTGAATGCAAGTTGTCAAGATACAAGGTAGATTTAGAGCTCCAAACCTTTGCTATGTATACAAGGCTTGTCTCATGCTTTTGTTTACACAGGTTAATATACTAATACATGTTCGTTCAAAGTAGATTAATTATAAAAGTTTTACAGTTACTTTTGATTTGCTGAACTTCATTTTGTTATGAATATGATATTTACTATATGTAAACAAAAACAAGGGGCACACCTTGTTTACATTATGAAGAACTTTAAGTTCTGTATCTTGTTTGTTGATCAACAAATGATGTTCAAATATTTGCTAATCAACAGATGATGTCTTAGGTAGGAGTTGTAAAATTAAAATTGGTTTTAAAAAATCAGTTGAAACTGTGTCCAGGCCCCTGTAACCAGATTTTTTTTCTTGTGACCTATTTTGGCCCCACCCAACCACCGGGGGTCATGTTTTCAACAGTATAGATTTTACTGTACCCCAGGATGCTTCCACATAAGTTTCAGCTTTTCTTGCCAAGTAGTTCTTGAGAAGAAGATTTTTAAAGATTTTTTCCTATATATCTCTATGTAAAACTTTGATTCCCTCTTGTGGCCCCACTCAATCACCGTGGGTCATGATTTGAACAATTTAGAATCTACACTACCCCAGGATGCTTCCATATAAGTTTCAGCTTTTCTAGCCTAGTGGTTCTTGAAAAGAAGTTTTTAAGGATTGTTCCTATATATTTCTATGTAAAACTTTGATTCCCTATTGTGGCACCGCCCAACCCCCGGGGGTCATGATTTGAACAATTGAAAATCTACACTACCCCAGGATGTTTCCACATAAGTTTCAGCTTTTCATACCCAGTGGTTTTTGAGAAGAAGATTTTTTAATGACCCCACCCTATTTTTGTCTTTTCTTGATTTTCTACCCTTGTGAGAGGACCTAGCGCTTAATATTATCTATTTAAATTTCCCTTCACCCAAGGATACTTTTAGTTAATACTGTACCAGTGGTTCCTGAGAAGAAGTACGGAAATGTAAAAAGTTTATAGACGGACAGACAGACAGACAGACAGACAGACAAACAGAGGTATGGAAAACGGACAAATGTGATCAGAAAAGCTCACTTGAGCCTTCGGCTCAGGTGATCTAAAATGCATGGATAATTAATATGTTTACTCTGTCGATTATTTTGTAACTATTCTAAGTTCACCGAGTCTGCAATTATTTATCAGTGAACTTTAATCAGCCACTGTCTGTCGTCTGTTTTTCTATCCTTAAAGTTTCCCCATTTTTGTCGTCTTCTCTTTAACCAGTAGGCAAATTTCAGCAATGATCGGTACATTATATCAATGGGGAAAGTAGAAATTTTATTTTTCATACGATTCGACATACCCCCCCCACCCCCCCCCCCCACCCCCCAAAAAAAAAAAACCTTGTGGGGAAGTGAAGATAAAATGGACCAGTTATTAATCAAGCTCCACTAGTAGGAAATATAAGATTCTGTAAAAGCTCTTTAGCAGAGTATGGAATCTGAATAATTTTGTAAGAGGGATCACAAAAGGACACACGGTTCAAATCAATCCCCCCCTACCGGTTAATGGAACAATTGGAAATAACAATTTAACGCAATGAATTAAGAAGTAAATATCTGTATAAAATCTTCTGGTCCACAACAGGGTGATATTTTATCACATAAGTAACTTTCTGGGCATTCTCAAGTTGTGCAGGTTAAACATTGTGCAGTGGACACCTATATAAAATTGCATTTGTTCTAAGGAATTGAAAAGGCATGTGAGATTATTCCTATTTAAAATAAAAATATATCATTTGAACATATTTTATTGTAAAATAATTTTAATATAATGTTCTTATATTAAGTAGATCCTATTTCAGGCCATGGTTACGTCTTATTAGTTACAGAACATTACAAATTTAAATTCAAGTTGAAGTATATATTTTTATTCAGAAACATGAAATCATATACTGTATTAGCTATAATTGTAAAATCACTACTTTTAATTTTTTGTTTTACAGAAAATTACCTCCATTTTAAGAAACATCAAGTCAATATGAATTTCAGATTCTATAAATGTAACTCAAGTGTACATGCTGTTGTATACTTAATCATGTGACCAAATTGAAGCCAATCAGAGGGCTTGAAATATATGATTAAAATAATATAAGTCGATAAAAAAATGGGTAGCAACTGTTCCTTCGCCATGCGCTCGGCACTTTGAAGTGAAAGTTGCGGGTCCTTTGGATGAGACCTTAAAAACTGAGGTCCCGTGTCAGCGGCAGGCGTTGGCACAATAAATAAATTTTATGTTTTTAAATCATGATATTAAGTTTCTTTTTCTTGTAAGACCTTTTTATTATTTAATTTTATTATAAAATCATTTTTTTTCCATAGATGTATTCATAATTTTCTGACTTAAAATATACAAAATACAGGTAAATCTAAAGAGCAGATAAAATTAGTCTTATTATTGTAAGAACAATTAAACTATCTAAACATCTATTTTTATTTGCAAGTGGGAATAGGTGGAATTGAGATTTTAAAAAGTGGGAAAATGTAGAAGACACCCGAAAAAGATTCCTCACTGCTCAATGGCCCTGAGTGCCGAGTAAAGGTCAAGATTTGAAGCCCTTCACTGGCATACGGTGACTTGTCTATATGAGTGAAAAATTCTCGAGAGGGATGTTAAACAATATACAATCAATCAATCAAGAAATTTTCCCCAGAGCGTTTTCATAGCACAACAAATTTTGTCTTACCCTTTCGTATATTTTTAAGCTCACTAAATAAACATAAAAACTTAATTTTATCGATCAACATATTTTTTTACAGAAATTTATTTTGTTTATAAAGAGTACATAAAACTTATTTTTCTCTTAACTATATCTCGAGAAGAATCAATAAAGACTCCTTTTGTAGAGAGGAAACATTAAATAATTAGATTACATCCAAAAAATGAATTTAAAATTTAATGCACTGATGTAGAAAAAATATTTTCAAAATCTTTGGTAACAAAGTCCCTTTTTGGAGTTATCTTTCCTGTTGCCCGGGACTCAAAAACTTTGGCAAGTCTCCGCATACGTCACCATACTATATTTAGTAATTACTGGGCACTGAACTGGAAAGATATAAAAGAGGAAGACTAGAAAGGCACACTAGTTTATCAATACTTGTAAACACACAATGAGATAATGTATTATTGAAACGTACAAATTAGTGTGCCAAAATTTCAACTTTCAAAACAGACTCAGTTGATTAGCCTGAAAGTTTAAATAACCTAAACGTTTTTCGTCATACCGGTACCTGTTATTTACGAATTATTATTATAATGTAATATTCTCCCAGACGTCTGTTGTTCTTTTATACAAAAAAACCGCACATCTTTTTCCATGGGGTACTCTGTGATCATACCATGTCATGTTTTTGATTAGGGTGTCACTCTCAGTGTACTGCAAACTTTTCTCTTGCAACTCTTTTACAAACGGTGCTAGACCAAATCGTCCGTGCATAAACTAGATAAACCGGAAGTAAAAGTATTTTTTCTCTATATACGTCACAAATCACATGGTGTGGAGGACCCTTAATTATAAGTTCAATGGTTATGTGATTTTGTATGCTACTGTAAAGATAAGATCGGTGAAATCAACTAATGTATATTATGATATAATGTCAAATCATGGATCAATTTATTCTCTTTCAGTTAATACGGCGAATGTGCTAAGGACACATCGGTTGTCAGAAACATACACAGTTACGTCCGCTGTCCAAGGAACAATAGAAAAGCTGAGAAAGTATAAACTTTCCGTTTTAGTAGGTTATGGTGGAGAAGGAAAAACAACGACAGCTTATGAAGTAATGTGTCATATGTTAGAAAACTCAACAGAAAATCCCCTTACACCCGTTGAAATAAAATATCCAGAGGAATGGAACAAAGTAGTTAATGCCTATGGGAATTTTATAGTTTTCCTTGATGATTTTATGGGTTCCTTTAATCTAGATACCGATGCAATGGAAAAATGGAAAAATCACGTAAATTTTATTTTTCCCTCAATAAAAGGGAGAAATATATATCTAATGTTTGGGATAAGGAAAAATGTAATGGAAGCAGCAAAGAACCGTTACCAAGTCCATGAACTTTTTAAGGAGAAGTATATAATTGACTTCTCCAAAGAATTTGCATTGTCGGAAAAGGAAAAATTAGCAATGCTAGAAGCTTTTGAAAAGAAATATATTAATAGAAATACCAGTTTGCAAGGCAAAGAAATGAATGGGCATCAAAAAGAAAATGTTACAGAAAAAATGAGCCAATTATCAGACTTGGATAAAAAAAAAATTGTCCAGTCTAATCCTTTTTATGGTTTTCCTCTCACATGTTTCCAGTTTTTTACAATACGAGGTTGCTATGAACTTGGGCCTGCATTTTTTTTGCGCCCAAACCGAGAGCTTTTTACAAGAATAGAAAACATGCGCACTTCGAACGACATATACGAAAAAATACGTTACACAGTTTTGTCGTATATTTTTGTACATGGATCTATTTGTCTTCAAAACTTTGATATTGCCTTGTATGAGACCGTTTGCGTAAAAGTACGTTTACAAAACATCAGGGAAATTGAAATACAGGATGCTATACATTCAATGGATGGGTCATTTCTTTCAGAATCATCAATTAAAGGAAAATACATGTTTTCACATGACACAATTTTAGAGACAATTTTAGTGTCATATGGGCAATTAGCACCCGATGTTGTAATCAAAATATGTAGTAGACAAAAATTGCAAGAACTGCTCCGAACCGAAAACTGTGAGATGAAGCAGCATGAAGTTGCTCTGAAGATTAAAAAAGCAAACTTCAGTGATCTTTGCCAGATAATGTTGTATGGAGATGATGCCGATGATATCATATCAGATCCGTTTCTTGCAGCTCGAAACATAGCTTGGCATCCTGCCTCCACTGATCCAAATTTTGTGACTCATCTTTTACATTTCGATGCTTCAGAAAGACTGATTGACGTTATATCAAATCTGGTGAAAGTATTACCATTTTGTCCACAAAAAGAACCGACATTGCTTTTTATGTTGTTGGAAGATTTTGGTCCACACATCACAAATCTTGAAGAATCAAAAAAACCTACCATAACTGATGTAACTATTTTAAAATTAGTTTTAGAAATTGTGCAGTTTGCATGTGATAAGGAGAAATATATTTTATGTATACTGAGATATGTTCAGAAATATAGAAATTTTGAAAATCTTGTAGATGCAAAAATCGGAGGACAGTCTTTTCATACCCTCTCTCTCTTTCACTATTGTGTACTCCATGGCTGGAGTAATGCTGTGGATTTTATCCTTCAGTATAAAAATCCAATAAAAACTGGAGAAAATTGGTCATGTGCTCATTTAGCAGCATACGCAGGACGTTTTGAATTACTGTGCAAGTTTGAAGCTCTTGATCAGAATATAGAAAGATTAGACAGAACAAATGAAGGTTATACTGTATTACAAACTGCAATGTTTGGTCTCAGATACGGACATGGTGAGGTCTACAAACCTTCTTACAGCATGAATACAGGCGCGATTTATTCTTTTCATTTTAACATTGTATTTCCAGGGGAGGAAAGCTTTAAAAACGTGTTGATTTTTGTGCTTCAAGTTGGGGATACTAAAACAACACCAAATGACGTCGAAATATGTGTGGATGATATTCCGGATAAAAATGCCGTTACACATGCTTTAGTCAATAACTCTCAGTATGTTACCGATAGGCTTACGTGTTACTGTGATCCAACAAAAAAGAGTGGAAATAATATAGTGTTTTACTTGACTATACATAATTATGCAGATATCCTCGTTCTGTTACTCAAAGAAAATAGAGGTATTGCGCTTTACAGGAATGAAAATGAGCTGCCTACCTCATTGCACTTGGCTTCATATCTTGGTAGATGTAAAATTTTGAAAATATTGTTGGAATGTGGAGTATTTGTTCAAACCCCTGACTTGGAAATGTCTCTGCTGGAAGCACTCAGAAGTGGTGAGAAACTCTCTGGAAGGACTTTGCAATATGACATGATTAAGCATGAAACTGATTGGAAATCTTGCTGGAATGATGGTGAGAATGAAGTTCTGGATTTCAAGCTTAAATCATTTACGTTTGTGAAAATTCGCTTTGGCAATGCCTGTGACTTTAGAGATACAAGTGATTATATACGAAGGAACAGAGAGTTTGGTTCACTAAAGACATCTTCAGTGCACAAAGAATTAGAGCGTGTTTAGTATCACTCTTAAGACTGTGAAGCTTAGACTATGCAGCCGAAGAAAAATTTTGGTATCGATTTCGCTGACTTCATTAATACAGGTACCGGTCTTTAAAGAGACTACACATTTTATTCTTATAATATACTGAAAGGAAAAAAAATGCGGGATAGCATAATATTCAAAAAAATTTTTGACTGCATAACCGAAAATTACGAAAGTTGGTCAGAATGTTTGATACTATGCACTAAAATTAGTGTTCATAATTATACTCAATCGTAAATTGTGCACTTAAAATACTAATAGTTAATGTTTAAGCAAATTTTAGATTTGATACAAAATTATTTAACTTGGTTGAATAACTTTATGTTGATGACTTCACTTCAGCATCTGAGATATAGACGTTTTACATATGACCCTAAGGGGTACGTTAAATGCAACAAAATGGAGTCCAAGTTTGTATCCTGATTAAAAATAATTTTCAACATAAACATATTGGTCTTTTTATAGTTATTTGATTAGTTATTAGAAGTATAAGATTTTTCTAATTCCTGTGCAAGATGAGGAACTTTATTTTAGTTATTTAAAGCTGAACACTACTCGTAAATAGGCATAGTCCGCCATATTTCCCGTTGTTGTTCAACGTTCACCCTACAACCCATATATAAGAAGCAGATCCCTAATCAGTTCAATGTATTTCACTGTAGAGATCCGACGAATGTAGGCGTACACCATACAATGCGTGCTACTCAATCTCGATGAAATTATCAAATTTTATGTATACTGACACGCAAAAGAAACGCAACACCCTACTTTGGGGGAAATAATTATGTAAAGTAAAGAATTTTGTATTTTAAAATTATGGATATCTTCAGTTTGGTAAATAAAGCTAATTTTAAAGCTGAACAATTTTCATACCAGAACTGGAAGTCAAGTTTGAGTCTGTTTAACAGAAATAAAAAATGCATGTTTAACAAACCATTTGCCAATAATATGAAGTTTTAAGGGTTTATACTGTTCATCTTAAGTAAAGCAGCAATATTTCAAAAAATAAAATCTCCTTTCGTTTCCCGTTACGATGCGAAGGCTTCTCGAAAATGGCTTAAGTAGGCATTTCCATTGCCCTAACTGGAAAATCTCAACGTAAAGGTGATGGAGAGTTGATGATGCAAAAATACACTGCATTACGCCTCAACGGGGTCTTATGTATCATATGCATAAATGATAGTCCTTGGACCGGAAGTCCAAGGGTTACTACAATGCGCTAAGCTAGAGAAAATTCGACCTAATCATCTCAAAAACAGGCATTTAAAAATGGCAAAGAATAATTCCTTCCCTCAGGTATCGATATTGATTAACCTATTGTATCGTAAAAATTAAGTTGCAATGGTTGTTTAGGACAGTCTTGCACGTTGTAATTGAATGGCTGGGAGGGGAGTGTTTTAACAGTCATATGTTACTTAGTAAAGTTAAAAGATAAACATTTAACATTTTTATCAAATCCCTGATGTTCTGAAAAGTGAGTTTAGCCTTACTGTATTCTTTTTTGAAAATCACTAGATAAAAAATTCAAACATTTGTAGATTACTGCTTGTTGCGTTTCTTTTGCGTGTCAGTATATTTTTGTTTCCAAAACAGGACAAAATTATCTTGAAAAATACAGGTCAATACATTATTTACAAACAGAAAATGCACATAAAAACAAGAAATAAACGCAAAAAATCTAAGACCTCGAAAGGAGTACTACATGTCGGCCACGAGTTTCGAGTGTGCAATCGGATGTAACGAAATCGAACGGTTTATATACCCGTATGACAGTCCTATTTATGAGAAGTGTTCAGCTGTAAACGAACAATGCATGAAACATATCTGAATTTATCATCCATTCTGTGTCGTCTCTAATTTTCCGACTTTCAAAAGCCGCTGAAATCCAGATATTTTTGGCTTTAGCTAAAAATCAAATTTTCCTTGTAATGTCCTTGCATTATGAAGATCTTTTTGAGCCGAAATGGATGATACAAGCAACAGCAGTTGAATTGTCAATATAATTCTTAACATGTTTTCGACACATATTTGATAAAAAAAAAATCACTCTTTAATTCTGAAAAAGATTGCATACAATTCTAAGTAATAATATTCGAATCATATGAAACCTCGGATTCTGTCCAATTACCCCTAATACTGCACCGAATCCAGATAACGATGCATCCGTGCACATTTCATCTTCAGGATTGTCACGACCTATCGGAGCATAAGTGTTTAACAACGTGTCATAAAACCAAATCATATCATTCTTTCATCTTTCTTCTAATCTGTTATAGACTGGTCCTCATTTAAACAGAATCAAGTTCAAATCCTAAAAATGATAATAATTGCATTGGTTGAAAAATGGACTTTTCTTTATGTACAATAAATACCAATTTTTTCTCAAGAGATCACACGTGTAAGACACATTTTCTGCACATTCTTTTAACGTTGCACCTTGTAAATACACATCGTCAATGTAAACAACACATCAGAGATAAAACCCTTTGATCTTAGCGAAGCAACTACTGACTTTGATAATTTTGTAAATATTCTTGGTGCTGAACTTAGTCCCATCGCCAGACATGCATTTTCCATCACATTGCCCTCCAAATAAATTTCATAAATTTTCTAAATTCTTGGTGATCATTTACTGTGTAGTAAGCGTCTTCTAAATCAATTTTAGCCATGTAACAATTTTGAGTCATTATATTTAACATTTAAAAAATGTTTTTACACGACAAATTCGTTGAGATCTTTACGATTTAGAATAAGTTGAAAGGATCCATCAGATTTAAGTTCCGTGAAACCCGCTTATGCAAATTCACCATCACAATGACTAGTTTTTCTAATTATGCCCTTCTTTTCAAAGGAAAAAAATGAGATTGTCAATTATCTCAGAATAGCACTTATTAGTTATTGTGGGTCCAGCCATTGTTTGAAAGGGAACTTGACGTAATTGAATTTTATATACTTTAACAATGTCCAGAATATAAGGATCTGATGTCAGGTCCTGCCAGCCTTCTATATACTTTGATATACGACCAGCAATATGTGTCTCTAGAACTTCTTCGCTTTGTAAATGTCTCAAATTGCTGCCCTTGGTCCATGATGATGACTGGGCGTTGTCTCAGGTTTGTTTCCCCCACCCTTTTTCCCTTCTTAGATCCATTTGTCCAAGAACGCATTGAACCTGAAAAGGCTTTATCGACTGTTGGTATTTGTCAACTTTCTTTCCAACTTTGTTGGCCTCCTGAATTAATTTCAATTGATCAGCGATGTTGTTTCCAAAAATCATTGCGGTCTGACACAGGAACCTTGTTAGAACACAAAGATCTATAATCCGTATGCAGATCAGGTTTGATGTTGCTCCTTCTAAATTCCTTCATGTCATCGTTGGCCATGGAAACGAGAACTACAGCATCCATAAGACTTTCGGTTAGCGGAGAAATTTCCTCATTATCTTCTTTTAAATCTTTTCTCACCAATTTCTCCAACACATAGGCAACCGGTGCAAGAGCCCGTAGAAGCGACGATTGAGGTTTCTGAAATTCGATATCTTTAAATCTTGTATTATTCGATATCTTTCTCTAAATTTCGGGATTCACCCGCGGAGCTGAGAGAAACTCACAATTTTCAGGTCGTGTTTTCCCAAGAGATCGGTTCTTTTTTTCATCTTTCTTAGTTTGCCGCTCACGAACAATCGATTTTGGAATCTTGGAAATTGCCGCATTTAGAGAAGGGCCCGTTTTTTTCAGATGATGTGCATTTGTCTGAAAGTTAAGACAAAATTGAAGTATTTGATTTAGCCTCTGCCTCTTCTTTTTCTTGCGAGGAATTTTCCTTTCTATTTGTATTATATATTTCCACATCTTCATTAGATGACGTTGCTTTCTTCGTAGTGGACAATTCCATAAAAATGTCAATCCGCGCACTGGTGGATTGAAATTCCTGAAAGAGTACTTGTGCTGGGTCCAGGACTTTGAGGACTTGCTCGCGATCGGATCATTTGCCACCTCAAATGACGAATCATTGTCTTTTCCGACTTCAAATTCCTTGGCAAGTCTTTTTAACACGGAGTCAGTCTTATTCACAAAACTCTAAATCCCGCGTGAAGAATTTCTTGCGTTATCAATTTCACAATTTCAGATGATATACAAAACACGTGCTTTCGCACTGGAAATGGCAGCAAAACTGATCTGGGAACTAGTAAGCATACATGTATTCCTCATGACACCACGTGACTGGATGCCAAAGGAGAATTGAATTTTCTTGTTCCCTAAATCAAACACCTGATAGACTAAGTTCCCATTGAGAAGCAGTCATAGCTTCTGAATTTTTAAATAAGGAGTATATAATATGCTCTCGACTATATGTACATGTTAATGGGTATTTTCATGTTTTTTCTGCCTCTGTTCTAGGTTTCTTGACAGGTACCCCACAGAACTATGCTAGGAAGTACAACCTTCCCATACATCAATTCACCTTCCATTTCCACCCGCTCCCTCACTTCCGGGAGCAGAAGGAGGTCACCACTCAGATGGCGGAACTCAAATTCTGGGAGGAGATCGAACTGGACAAAGAAGTAAGAAGCATTGTTTTGAAAACTCAGAATTTTGACAAAAATTCAGAATTTTTTAATATTTCAAGCATGTTCTTCTTCTTCTTCTTCTCCTTCTTCCGGTAGGGAGTTGAACTCTATACAGAGTGTTAATAACTCCAGCTCGGTTAAAAACAGGAGGCTTCCTCTTTAAAAACGGATAAAACTATATACATTGTGGCTGTCTTGTCTACCAGGGTTGCAGCTGGGTCCAGGGGACGCTGTTTAGTCCAGTCCTGAACTGTAAGGGGCTGCTGTAATTTTCTCTGGTAAGTGGTTCCAGTCTCTCACCGACCGTGGGAAGAATGAATTCTTATAGACCTCCTTGGTGGCACGAGACTGTCTGTATCTATGGCTACCTCTAGTTCTTATGTCCCCGGGTGTATAATACTTGTCTGAATTGATGTCCACCAGGCGGTTCCTTATTTTGTAGCATAGGACTAATCGATGTGTTGTTCTCCTTTGCTGGAGTGAGTCCCACTCTAGTTGTTCAAGTAAAGATGTTACGCACCCGTGGGAGGTATCCGTGTACTGATTAAAGACGAACCTGGCCGCTCTAAGCTGTACCTGTTCTAGATCCTTTGTTAAGTTGGTCTGGTAGGGATCCCACACTGGTGACGCATATTCGATCGGTGGTCTGATCATGGTACAGTACGCTGTTGCTTTAACTGTTGGTGTGCACTGGCCAAGGTTTCGTCTCAGGAAGCCCAGGGTTGTTGTAGCTTTCCCTATCTTAGTGTGTATATGGTTATTCCACTCTAGGTCTTGGGAGATGGTAACACCAAGATACTCCCCACTCTCCACCACTTCCAGCTGATGTCCATGCAGGGTGTATGATGTTTGCAGTGGTTGTCGTTTGTTGGAGATCCGAATGACTGTACACTTTTCGGGATGGAAGCACATCTGCCACTTCTTCTCCCATCCTTCTAAGGCAGTGAGATCTTTCTGTAATTTGTCTGCATCTTTCTGGTTTCGGATCTGTCGATAAACGAGACAGTCATCTGCAAACAGTCTGGCGTCTGATTTGGTGCACTCAGGAAGGTCGTTTATGTAGGTTAGGAAAAGGAGTGGTCCCAGGACAGTTCCTTGTGGCACTCCGGAAAGGACATCCAACGGTGAAGATGTATGCCCATCCAGTACCACTGATTGGGTTCCCCGACTTAGATAGTCCTTTATCCAGTCTAGAGTGGTGCCTGACACTCCGTAGTGCTCCAATTTCAGTAGGAGACGTTGGTGGGGGACTTTGTCAAAAGCCTTTGAAAAGTCCAGGAGTATTACGTCTGTCTGGTATCCCTGGTCCATGTTTCTGGCTAACTGGTCCAGTGTTGTAACAAGTTGTGTCTCACATGATCGGCGGGCTCGGAAGCCATGTTGCTCATCACAGAGGATGTTGTTTCGATCAAAGTGGTCCATAACTGTGCTGTGTACAACATGTTCCAGGAGTTTGCAGGCTATTGATGTTAGGGAGACAGGCCTGTAGTTTGATGGTTGATGTTTCTCCCCTTTCTTATATATAGGGACGATGTTTGCTCTACGCCATTCATCTGGTATTTGACCGTAATCTAAGGAAGGCTGGAACATCCTTGTCAGATATGGGGCTATGGACTCGGCACTTTGCTTCAGGATGAACGCTGGAATCTCATCGGGTCCAGTAGCTTTGAATGGGCGTAGTCCCTGTAATAGTTGCAATATTCCCCTCTCGTTAATGGTTATGCTGTCCATAGTAGGGAAGGGGTTAGGTCCTAGATCGGGTAGAGTACCCAAGTCCTCTTGCGTATAGACAGATTGGAACTGCTCATTCAGAATCGAAGCTTTATTGGCCGTATCGCTGCAGAGGAAACTGTCTTTGGACTTCATTGTCACGATCTGGGATGAATCCTGCTTCCTGTTTTTAATTGGTACGCAGGTCATCGCTGACGACATCCTCCAAGTAAGCTGTGTGTGCCCTCCTGGATTCTCTCTGTAGTTGCCCTTTGAGTGCCTTGTATCGCTTATTGTCTTTCGAGTCCTTGCTGCGCTTAGCACGTTTGTAGGCTTTATGTTTCCTGTTGCAAAGGCATCTTAACTCATAACACATGCTGTTGACATCTTCAAAGTTGGTATGTGTGAAGGTATCTAATTGACTCTGGAGATCGTCTCTAATGCCGTTAGTATTGGCTTTCTTCCACAGATAGATGGTTCTCCTTTTTGGCCGTGGTCGAGATATGTGTGTTGTGAAATCTAGGAGTACCACATCGTGATCGCTGTTACCAAGTGGTGGGATGGTGTTACATTGACTAAGTTGTCCGGGATGGGATGTTAAAAGTAGATCCAGGATGTTCTCTCCTCTGGTCGGGATATTTACTACTTGCTGCAGGTTTAGGTCGGCAGTCATCTGCATGAAGGCGTTGTTTATTTCCCTTGATGTTTGGGAACCATTGATTTCATATTTATCCCAGTCGATGTCTGGCAGGTTGAAATCACCTCCTAGTATGAAGATGTTATTCTTGTGTTGAGAGCGCAGCTCACTTATATTGTGTATAACTTTATCTGTTGTATGTTGATCTTGCCTATTTGGTGGACGGTAAAGGCATGACAAAATCACTTTCTTTCGAGGGCTTATGTTGATGCTGCCCGAAATGAGTTTCGAGTCCCCACTGGTGTGAAGGTGATTCAGGCCGAGTTCAGTTGTAGCAGCTATAAGAACCCCACCATGTGCATCCCCTTCGCGGTCTCTACGTATCACATCATACCCAAGTTCAGGGGGAATATCTCAGATGTACATATCTTATCACTCAGCCAAGTCTCAAGGATATCCCAAGGATAACATCGGGTTTCGTTAATTCAATCATGACTTGGAGATCGTTAAGTTTGTTTTTGACACTCTGAAAGTTGGTAACAAGAATACGTAGGTTCTGCCGTGTGTTCCCTCGTTGTTGTTGTTTTGGCTGCCTTGTTAATGGTTGAGGGGATGATGTTGCCATAGGTACCCCGATGCTGGTATCTGATAAGCTGCTGTAGTTTGGATCAGCATTACTAGCATCTCTTGTAGACAAAACTGAAAAGGTGTTGCTATCGGCAGAGTCAATTAAGGTAGGATTCTTTTCTAGTTTCTGACTAGATGAAATATTCAATGTATATTTGCTTCTATGCCTTATATATTTACGAGGGACGTTCAATAAATAATGTCATTAGCTCGATTTCATACAACATAGTAGTCATATAACATAAAGCTTGACTTTCTATCATTATTGAATCTTTAATGAATTTATAACAGTTTGGTTGACCACTTTTCATCGCATTATTTCACCGTGGGAAGCTGGAAAACAAGGGCTATTCGAGACACTGCATTAAAAATGAATGGTCAAGAATCAGTAAACTAGAGTGAAATTAAACGCTTCATTAAAGCAGCTGTAAAACTTGTTAATATCCCAAAAAACATATTAACTGAAATATGTGAAATTTACAGCAACCAATGCCTGCTTTATAGACAGGTGAACATGTTGATTTCAATAAACAAAAATTATTTAATGGGCATCAAAAATTGGTACCGTCCTTCGCAACAATGACTTACAACAACCGATGCAAATTTGCGAAATTTCAACAAATTATCACTGATTATGTTTTATTGACTTTAAGACACATAGCAAAATTGATAAAAATCATTTTGGGGATAGTTCATACTGTTTTGAAAAAACATTTTATAGTAAAAATGTTTAATAATCAAA
>NW_026921453.1:0-18808 GCF_032062105.1 Saccostrea cuccullata | reverse complement strand
TAAATTGTTAAAAAAAATTTTTAAAACATATTATAAAGGATAGTTTTAATTTCATTCAAAAGTTTACTCTGCGTTTCTTTTTCCTATCAGTACAGTTGAAACCGTAAAAGAAATTAGGGGCATCAACAATTTTCAAAGGTCACAACACGACCACGTGAAGTCTGTAACTTTATATATTTATAAGAAAGTGGGATTTCAAAAACAGTTGACAAGAAAAAAAAAAACCACACACACACACAAAATAAAAAAAAAAAATAAAAAGAACAACTTTGCAACACACTCTAAAGTCCTTTTTTGGGGGGAAAGGGGGGGCTTCCTGTAACTTTTCTCTTCGGACTGCATTATATACTGTCATTAAATGCTTAATTGCGTATTTTCCGGCAATAAAAACTGTGGAGGGAGCTTCCAAATAAAATATTAATTAAAACTGCAGCAATAGATTATTATCAGAAAAATTGAATTCCCTCCATCTGCATTTTTTTTTGCATGTTACTTGTGAGTGGTCAATCTTACCCGGGGTTGGGAAGGTACACGGAGGAAGGTACGCGAAAATTAAAGATCTATGGAGCAGAGCGGACAAAGAATTTACATTATTTCAAAATATTAGACTTACTCTATATAACAGAAATTGTTCTCTCTATGAAAAAAAGAAAAGGGGGTTCCAACCACAGGACCCCCCCCCCCTCTTGATCCGCCAATGAAATTTACACTGTAGGGCTACAAGGATAATTTTTTTATCCTGGGTGTAGTGGCATCTTTGCCATGGTATGTGCAGTAGACCTTGTCCCATGTGCTTTTGCCAAATTTCTTCGAGTCCGAAAACAGCGCAGTACAGTTAAGGTGCGCAATGGAAATAACGACTAAATTTTGTATTTAAAAATGTATTCGTAATCGGGATGGCGATTATTTTTAGAATATTATTTATATCGGATAATTGTATTTATGATTAATAACTACATATCGAGGACAATTATATTTTATATTTAGACTAGTCACGTGACGGCTGTCAGGCGGTTTTAGCACATTGACTTGAAGTATTGATGTTACATATAAATATCACTACTGCAAGGGCATAACCAAGTTAAATTTCCAAGTTTAGTATATAAATATTTTCAACACGCATTGTAGTTTCTAAAAAGTGCTTCGATACCTGTAAATTCTGAAATTCATTGTTACATGTAAAATAAGAGTTGTATGACCGAATGCTATATTTTTTGCTGGTTAGCGGCATGAAATATTGATATAATTAAATTGTTTTTAAGATTTCATCAGATAAGCAGCACTTTTCAGATACCTTTATAGTTCTATAGTTGAAATGTGAAAGCTTAGTACTTTGATCCATAGAGTGTATGCCCTTGCACTACATCGATTTATTATGACTGCCCACATTACCCTCCGATGTACTTGCATACAAATATACGGCAGTGTCAATTAAATAATGTACAGAAAATAGATTAATAAATTAGTGAAGAAGACATTAATTTCAAGTAATTGGCCCATAGAATATCGGTAAGTAATATTTTATTTAATTAGAAAATACATATTTTCTTGAGAAAATATTACTTGATCTGTCTCTCACTGCAAACAGACAATGACGTCATATTGACAAGTGTATTGCGATCAGTGACTTGTTTATAACTTTTCATGTGGGATTTAACTAACGACAAAACAACACGCTGTTAGTAAGTTTTATTTAGTTTGATGATTTCTTACTGGTTAAATTAGCAGATAAACTCATTTTGTGGTATTTTATAGAGAAATGTTGATTAACGTATATTGTGTATGATATCATAGTCAAGTTTTCCCGTACAAATTAGGCTCCGCCTCCTTTTTGTAACCTTAACTGTGCTGAGAATATCCCCAAACCCGGAGTAATCGCTGTCCTTTATTCCTTCACCTTATTTTTAAGCCCCCAAAAAGATATGGATATACACATCTTGCCTTAATTTCTTTTCTTTATAAATATTTTAAAATACCCAAGTCATTGCCTAAAATATGAAGGGTCAATCTAATACATAAAATGGGTATAATAATATACTACTTGTCAAAATTTCTAAGTCCCCACATTTATTTTTTCAAAAAGGAAAAAAACCTTAACCTCAATTTACTAGTTGCTTACAATTTTGCCTTTAATTTGCAATAATTACCTGTCAAGGCCAAAAAAAATTGTAATCGAATGTGTAATTACTCGACCGTGACCTTTTTTTGTTAAAAACAATGAAGTTCGAGTTCCATTTGTTTTTCGGGTGCATTCTTAATAATTTTTACTTCCATGTGTTCTCCATCTTTAATTGATGACAAAAAACAGAAAAAAGTTTGATTCAAGTGCAATGTTTGTCCATACAACAATTTAAAGTGAAGTTGAAATGGCCCAAATTGGTCGTACTTAACGAGATTTCTGAATAAATTCACTATGTGACTTTATTTTACTGAAAACCTTTATAAATACCACCCGAAAAACATAAAAAGCATACCTGAATTCCTTTTAATTATTAGAAATCGCTAGATTTTCAACACAACAAAATCATTGTAGAGTCTATTCGGAAAAAATCAATGGAACCGGAACTGGACCCCCCCCCCCCCCCGAATGTCAAATTGGAGGAGTGGGTAATACATGCAATGAGACATTATTAGCTCACCTGAGCCGAAGGCTCAAGTGAGCTTTTCTGATCAAAATTTGTCCGTTGTCTGTCGTTGTCGTTGGCGTTGTCGTCGTCGTTGTTGTTGTTGTCGTCGTTGTAAACTTTTCACATTTTCATCTTCTCTTCAAGAACCACTGAGCCAATTTCATCCAAACTTGGCACAGAGTAGCCTTGGGTAAAGGGGATTCAAGTTTGTTCAAATGAAGGGCCAGACCTTTTTCCAAGGGGAGATAATCATGGATTTGTTAAAAATAAATGGCATTTTTAAAAAAAATCTTCTTCTCCAGAACTGCTGGGCCAGGAAAGATGAAACTCATGTGGAAGCATCCTCAGGTAGTGTAGATTCAAGTTTGTTCAAATCATGACCCCCAGGGCAAGGGTGGGGCCGAAATGGTCGACCCAAGTTTTATATAGGAATATATAGGAAAAATCTTTAAAAATCTTCTTCTCCAGAACCACTAGGCCAGGAAAGATGAAACTCATGTGGAATCATCATCAGGTAGTGTAGATTCAAGTTTGTTCACATCATGACCCCCGGGGCAAGGGTGGGGCCAAAATGGCCGACCTTAGTTTTACATAGGAATATATAGGAGAAATCTTTAAAAATCTTCTTCTCCAGAACCACTGGGCCAGGAAAAAAGAAACTCATGTGGAATCATCCTCAGGTAGTGTAGATTCAAGTTTGTTCAAATCATGACCCCCGGGGATAGGGTGGGACCAAACTGGTCGACCCAAGTTTTACATAGGGATATATAGGTACATTGTATACCTTTTAAAATCTTCTTTTCAAGTACTTCAAAGCTATGATTAGCGATATTTATATGGAATCATCCTCAAGTAGTGTAGATTCTAACTTGTCCAAATGATGAACGCCTGGAGGGGGGGGGGGGGTGATAAATTCAGGCCCAATTTGCTCATGCGAGCGCGGTGTCCCCTGGGCCTCTTGTGTAATTTTTGTCAGCAAGGCACAAGCATTTTTGGTAAGACTACTTGTCAACTTAATATCAACCCTAACTTACATGTATGGAAGAAGATAAACTATAGTGTGGACCGCTTTTGCAGCAGCAGGATCTAGCGTAAATAGAGAACGACCTTGCCTCCACATGGAAAAACAATGAATTAAAGATTTTTTTTAAAAATATTGTGAACTCTTTGAGGAACGTTTTTCTTGCTGTGAATTCGTTTGAATGGAAGATAATGCAGTATTTAACATTGTGAATTTTTAATTCAAGGGTGCTTTAACGTTTTTGCATATTGTGAAAAAGTGCTGCAATAAAAATAAATTAAGTGAGAAAAATTGTTTTGCTACTTTTTCATCCTGAATACTTTTTAAAATATATTGTTAAAATAATTCAATATAAGAGCGGTGTAGAGGAAAAACTTGCATTGGGACTTAGAAATTTTGACTAGTATATATACCGGTAGTATATGATCCCTTATTATATATTTTCCGATATACTAGAACAAATAATTTCGATACCGATAATATATTCTATAATACATTCCTAGGTTTACCAATTGGATACTGATATACAATTTTGCGTGATATACGTTCCTATGAATGTGCAAAAGTAATGATTACGTAGAAAAACTTGTGCCCCATCTAGTGCTAATTCAGGTAATATATGTTTTTTGCACGCCATCTAGCGACAATTCAGTGAATAATCGTTGGTTTTGCGTTGGTGATCGTTGGTTTCGCATCGGAGTCTGTTGATTTTGTTTTTAAGGTTGTCTGTTTTGTATTTCATTAGGTTAATAAAATTAGTTGACAGTTTTGCATAAAGGTCTTTTTTTACCCTTTCCGCCGCCCGTAGTTCAGACTTTCTCGTTTTTGTATTGAAGTCTAGTAAGATTACTTGTAAGAGAAATGTTAGTTCGAAAGAAGGCATATAATATACAGAAATTTAATAATAAGGTTAATAGGTACAGAACCACAAGTATCAACGGGGACAAACTTTCCATCAGTTGATATAAATGATTGGTGGTTTAAATACAATATATGACAATAACAAACAATATTCAAGCTCAAGTCCATAAAAGAACATTAGATTTAGGAACATAACAATATCTAAAAAAGCAAAGTTAAATGTTAAGCTAATTTGTTAATATATATATATATATATATATATATATATATATATATATATATATATATATATAAACGCACACAAAAATCCTACCTCACAATCCAAATTCAAAGAGGAGACAAACTTGACTAAAATACAATGTAAATATATCTTATATTAGCAATGTACCGATAAAACATTTTAAAGATTTTAATCGTTCCTCTAAATAATTACGAAATTAAATGTCTCTTACATAGATTTAGTCTATGAACTGTGTTTCACAGTAAATAGAAACCAGTTTGGAGATGACAGGAAAATGAGTTACTTATTTTAGAAAGGAAATTTTCTGTTTACTTTTTTTATTTACTAATTTATTTTCTTTCTTTCGATTCCTTCCTTTTTTTTTAATTCTATTATTGTTATATTTTTTTTAAAAATCGCTAATTACCTTTTTGGCATCGATTCAAGATTGATGTTTGCAAGAATCATGGTTCATGAGTCATTGAAAAATGAACTAAAAAGAATATCATGTTAACATTTGGTTAAGTCACTGCAAAATTGGTGCCTTTCAGAGTCAAGGTTTAACCTTGCCTTAATTTCATATTTTTCTATTTATTTAAATAAGTCTCTCTGTAACCATATTTCTTTTTCTGAAATTCTCTTTAGACAAAAGAAAAAAGATCAAATCGTCGACCAAGCAATGAAAAGTCCGTAATGCAATGCAAAGATAGAAGGGTATCTAAAAATCATTACGTTGACACTGCATCTGTAACTGTTTTTTAGTTGTTTTAAAAAGGATACGCCGTCAATATTTTAAACATAAAACGACAAAAATCACTGTGTTAGCTCAGAATTGATGCGACATGACTTTGATATCAAAATATCATAAATAGCAAAGGTCTCTGATATTACTTATTTTTTCTTTTAATATAAAACAAGGACAAAGGCGTTCTCTTGAATTTTCATACGTCGGTCAAAAAAAAACTTTAAAGTAAAATATTGACGTTATTTATTAAAAAAGGTAAAAGAATGTCCGCGCGCGTGTGTGTTACTGATGAGGGGGGTAGCTTTAATATTATTCCATGAAGTGTTGAGATCTTAAATTTTATGTATTGAAAATAAAAGTGATTAATAAATGGCATAGCAATATTATTCTTTATTGTTGGGCCGATTTTATGGACAGAATAATATATAACCTGTAAATACAAGCTAATATTTGAATTAATTTTCTGATCCAATACTTTTCTTGTAGTCTCGAAATAGCTTAGATAAATGGGAACACTTCTTAAGGTTGATAAATTATTATTTTGAGAGGAATGTTAAAGACTTTAAAGACTTTTATAGACAGAATTTTTTTTATAAAAATTACAGGAGTGACCCAAATCAATATGTTTCTGACATTTCTTTTTTCCTCAGCAGGTTTAAGGTATCTAATGTGCTTTAAGAAAGACAGTTGTTAGTGTTTCTAAAGTCACACAGAAATCCTACCTCAATCTAAATTCAAAGAGGGGAAAACCTTGACCTACAATGCAAAATAATATATCTTATATAAGCAATATACCTATAATTATATAAAGATTGTAATCGTTCCGCTA
Source organism: Saccostrea cuccullata (assembly GCF_032062105.1). Classification (NCBI taxonomy): domain Eukaryota; kingdom Metazoa; phylum Mollusca; class Bivalvia; order Ostreida; family Ostreidae; genus Saccostrea; species Saccostrea cuccullata. The sequence continues at coordinate 12,505 of NW_026921453.1, read as the reverse complement.
AATAATTACCAATTTAAATGTCTCTTACATAGTTACAGTCTAGGTACAGTAAATAGAAACCAGTTTAAAAATAACACGAACATGAGATACACATTTAGAAAGGAAATTTTCTGTTTACATTTCTGTTAACTGATTTATAAACTATTTTTCTTTCTTTTCTTTTCATTTTACAAAATTACCAAATACCCTTTTGGCATCGTTTCACGATTGGTATTTGCAAGAATTATGGTTCACCAGTCATTGAACAATTAACATAAAATATATCCTGTTAACAGTTGGTTAATAGGCTACATGATTTGTGTCTTTCAGCGTCAACTTCTAAGTACCCTAGGATTTCAGCATTTATTTCATATCTTTCTTTCTATTAATTTATGTATGTCTCTCTGTAACCATATTTTTATTCTGAAGTTCAATATACTGAAAGCAAACAAACGATAGAATTTTTTACCTATTAAAGGAAAATTCTTAATGCAGATAGAAGGGTATTTAAAAGTCATTATGCTGACACTCCATCTGTGACTGTTTTTCAAATGCTTTTAAAAACGATATGCAGTCTATATTTCAAATATAAAGCAATAAAGATCACTGTGTTTGACTGAGAATTGAAAGAACATTATTATCCAATCAGATTTTTATAATTTACTAGCACTGGCACCTGATGTTACTTATTCTTCTTTTAATAAAAAAGCAAGGTACATATCTGCGTCATCTTGAAGTTTCCTAGGTCGGTCACATCAACTTGTAGATTATTAGCTTTGTTTATTTAAATCCAGTCAAAGTTAGTCTGTACTCGCGTTTGTGATTAAAGGAGGGGGGCACTCTAGAGTTATTCCATGCAATGTTGAGATCTGGAAGTTTATGTTTTGCAATAAAGTGATAAAGTTGTTACCCTATCCCCCTTTTTTCAATTAAACAAATGCCAGGTATATGAATTTGATTGAGTGGTTTGCAGATAATTGCATTTAAAAAACCTTCAATAAACGGTACATTATTTGTCCTGTTAAAATAAGAAGCGTCGGGTGCCTGTGTGCACCAGCCATACCAATGGCATGACTTAAATAAAGAGAGGTAAATAAGACACGTTTAATTATTAAGTCTACGTCTATCTTTTTTGCCCTTTCTTTTTCTTACATTCACGCTGGCATATAACTATATACTCGGGCTAGTTTTCTGATACAATATTCCTCATGTAGCCCCATAATTGCGTGTATAAATGGATAATCTTACTTAGGTTGAGTTATTTTGAAAGGAATTTTAAAGGCCATTAAGACTTTTATAGACTTGATGTTTTATAAAATTTACTGGAGTGACCCAAAGCAACATGTTTCTGGCATTTCTTCATTTACTAAACAGGTTAAAGGTATCTAATTTTGAGCTTTTCCAAAGTGTTTCTTTGCTGTTGATAGGATCCAGTGGTTATAAAAATGATCACTAATGTTACACTTATTTATCATGTAGTTGTGGACACTGCTTAAAAACATGTAAGTAAGATTTTTAATTAGAATATCAAGTAAAATTTACCCCTTCTAAATTCTAACCTGATTTTATTTTAAAATGCGTCTTTCTTCTTCGTGCTAAATAACAAAAATAAGATAATTAATTGTTGCATTAATAGTAGAAATATGTAGTTATATATATTTATAAAGGAAGCTCAAAAATGCCGACAAAACAAACATTACCTTGTATTTTCCTCTTCATCGTCAAATACTTATGAAAATCTTTAATATATAGTCCAGTTCCCAATTATTTGAACTCCTTATTTCAGGTAGAGTGAATCCTTCGTTCTGTAAAGACTTTTATGTACAAAACAATGTGGGGAACCCTTTTTCGTACATAAGAATATCAGTTTAAGCTGCACATATGTTATTCCATTCCTATGAGCGATACACATAATAAATAAATTGGCACTAAGTTGGTCATTTTCACACTTAAGTTATCTGTCCTTAAAACACAATTTCGTACAAGTTATTACATATTACATATGTATTATTAGTACATACAATTATTATTGTTTTACCTTTAAAAATTTGTTCCTATAAAAATCTATACAAAAAGTAAAACATTTTTAATATTTTATTGAGAGGGCATAACAAAATCGATGTTGGACGCTGAGTGAGATTTTGACCGCTTGGAGAGATATTGGACCGCTTACATCACAGAATGGGCGGAACTTAATCTCATTTTCATTCGCTTGTGTTAAACAGTGACAAACCTGATGTTACATAATGGAATACAGTACAAACTAGATGCTGTCATGAGACGGTAATACCTGCACTACATATTTGGCGGCTTTCCAAGGAAAAAGTCAAATAATTCTATAATTTACATGTGTTCGTCAAATTTAGTATGAAATTCTTAGTCCCCGCGACCATGTGACCTATGACTCAGAATCTCTTATATGTATTTTACATACTCAAAAATTACTGTGTTAGCTCAGAATTGACATAATTTTCATTTCAAAATATCATAACGTTCAAGCAAAGGTCTCTGATATTACTTATTTTTCTTTTAATACAAAACAAGGACAAAGGCGTTCTCTTGAATTTTCATACGTCGGTCAAAAAAAACTTTAAAGTAAAATATTGACGTTATTTATTTAAAAAAGGTAAAAGAATGTCCGCGCGCGTGTGTGACTGTTGAGTTGGGTGGCTTTAATATTATTCCATGAAGTGTTGAGTTCTTAAATTTTATGTATTGAAAATAAAAGTGATTAATAAATGGCACAGCAATATTTTATTTTTTATTGTTGGGCCGATTTTATGGACAGATTAACATATAACCTGTACATACAAGCTAATATTTGAATATTTATATATATACTGAGCAAAATAAGTTTAGCAATTGATTTTCCCTTGGTATAATTTTAAAATATTTTTCTCTATTGTTTTATTTTGTTTCTACCCATAATCTAATGAGATAGAGTTAACAAAAGTCAAACTTAGTTTTTTAAACTAGACGCGAAAAATTCCTGTTGTCAAACGTTTTGACAATTCAACAATACAATAGGTATGCTCGAACGCACACGGTCCGAGGAAAAAAATGTTACTCGAAAAACCTTTCGAACCCGCTTGTAAAAGAAAACCGGAAAGAAATTGCAAAAACGTCTAATGGGGAAACGACCAGGACTTGCCGAAAATGAACGTCATAGGGCTATAGGGATGCTAACCGCTGGCTGCTCACAAAAAGATGTTGCTGAACATTTTAATGTGCATTCGTCTACCATATGTCGGCTTTCAAACCGATCCGGAACACTGGAAATGTAAGTGATCGACAACGTTCAGGACGTCCACGGAAAACAACTGTCAGACAAGATCGTTTTATTGTTACGACGTCGAGACGTAACCGTTTCATGGCTGCTTCTCAAGTTGCAGAAGAGTTACGCCGCGCTACTGGAGTAAGATTATGCGGACAAAGTGTTAGAAACAGGCTCCGTTCAGCAAATCTTCGAGCTCGCAGACCCCTAAAAGCTGTACCATTAACTCAACGTCATCGACAATTTCGCCTTGCATGGGCCAACACCCATCGTCGCTGGATTCAACTACAGTGGAATGATGTTTTGTTTTCGGATGAGTCACGTTTTAACGTCGATTTTGCAGATGGAAGAGTTCGAGTTTGGAGACGTCGAAATGAGAGACATGACCCCGAAAACATCATCCAACGTGACCGTTACGGTGGCGGAAGTGTAATGATGTGGGGTGAAATAAGCCATCAGGGTAAATTGACCTTGTGACAAAAAATAAATAGAGGATATTCAATGTTTTGTAGTTGAATATGGAATTTATTTCACGAGTGGGACAGGATTTTTGATATTTTCACGAGTGCGAAGCACGAGTGAAAATATCAAAAAATCCTGTCTCACGAGTGAAATAAATTCCATATTCAACTACAAAACATTGAATTTTCTGTTTATTACATTTTTGAAAAGAAAATCTCTGATTTTTCCTTTCTCTCTGTATTTTTGTAATACAGTCATAGACTCGTGACGTCATAGTTGAGCGGCTGAGACGTCATAGGTATGTGATGTGTAAACACTGTAAACATGGATTTAGCAACATAATCTTATATTAGGTCAAGGGAGATTTTCTTTACAGCAATCTTCATTATAGGAAGGGAAATCGAGAGTTTTCCCGCACTTCTGATATTCATCACACTGTGACAGGATATCATTTTGATATCCGTTCACACTGTGACAGGATATCATTTTTATTCAATGAATAAATTACAGTATTTCACGGATAAAAATGTAATAAAACAGTGAATTCGCAGAGGTACTGTGATGAGATCGTCGTTCCTTTTGTTGTCCCCTTCCTGCGTCGAGGAAACGCATGCATTTTTCAGCAAAACAACGCCCGTCCGCACACTGCACGCCACACACAAGATGTCCTTTATCAGAACAATGTTGAGATCCTAGATTGGCCTGCAAGATCGCCAGATTTGTCACCTAGTGAGCATGTTTGGGACATTCTTGGTCGTCGTGTAAGAGAGCGACATAACGTAAACAACGTTGTGGAACTGACCCTTGCCCTGCAGCAGGAGTGGAACCAAATCACTATGCTTCAGATAAGAAACCTTTTAAGGGGCATGAGACGCTGCTGTGTTTCTGGTATTACTGCAAATGGAGGCCATACGAAATTTTGATACTGAATGTGCTTTTACAGCCTGTTTTATCATCAGTTTCACGCTAGTTCTTGCGAATAAGAACAAGACTGTCAATAACATTTGCATTTTTTTCTTATGTGAAGACAAATCTTACATTTTAATTTCATTATAAATATATTATGTCTATTTTTTTTGTCATATTATATATTAAATATCTCTAATTGCTAAACTTTTTTTGCTCAGTATAGTTTTATTTGACCCTAAATAATTGCTTAATTGATAGGCTAATTTTCTGATCCAATACTTTTCATGTAGTCTCGGAATAGCTTAGATAAATGGGAACACTTCTTAAGGTTGATAAATTATTATTTTGAGAGGAATGTTAAGGCTTTAAAGACTTTTAAAGACAGATTTTTTTAAATATTAAAATTACAGGAGAGACCCAAATCAATATGTTTCTGACATTTCTCTTTTCCTCAGCAGGTTTAAGGTATCTAATGTGCTTTAAGAAAGACAGTTGTTAGTGTTTCTAAAGTCACACAGAAATCCTACCTCACAATCTCAATTCAAAGAGGGGAAAACCTTGACCTACAATGCAAAGTAATATATCTTATAATATTTACATTTGCAAATGTTTTCCTTTATATAACACTACTGAAATGAATCCGTATCTATATCTGTATAAATACAGGTACAGGGTCAAGAGGTCATAGATGTGCGTATAGATAATCGTTTGACGTAATTTCTCAGTGACGTCATAAAGGGTCGACGCGCGTTCAGTGGATTGCATACTTGCCGTTGGGTTTGAAAAATAATGCATTTTATACGTTAAAAGCCACAATGAGGCAAATATAAAGTATGAATAAGTCACAAATGTAAATATAAGTAATAAGGTATCATTTTAAAACATCTATCGGACTATAAAAACGGGTTTGTACGAGATTAAATTCATCATAAAGCCCTTTGGGCTTTATCAATTATGGAATTTAATCTCATGACCAACCCGTATTTATATCCGGATAGATGTTTAAAAATGATACCTTATTTCTTAATTAGCAATGTACCTATAAAATATATAAAGATTGTAATCGTTCTGCTAAATAATTACCAATTTAAATGTCTCTTACATAGATACAGTCTAGGTACAGTAAATAGAAACCAGTTTGGAAATAATACGAAAATGAGTTACACTTTTAGAAAGGAAATTTTCTGTTTACATTTCTGTTAACTGATTTATAAACTATTTTCTTTTCTTTTCTTTTCATTTTACAAAATTACCAAATACCCTTTTGGCATCGTTTCACGATTGGTATTTGCAAGAATTATGGTTCACCAGCCATTGAGAAATTAACATAAAAAATATATCCTGTTAACAGTTGGTTAATTAAGAGGCTACATGATTGGTGTTTTTCAGCTTCAACTTCTAATACCCTAGGATTTCAGCGTTAATTTTATATCTTTCTTTCTATTAATTTAATTATGTCTCTTTGCAACCATATTTCTTACTCTGAAGTTCAATATACTAAAGGAAAATTTTTATACAAAGATAGAAGGGTACTTTAAAGTCATTATGCTTACACTCCATCTGTGACTGTTTTCAAATGCTTTTAAAAATTATATGCAGTCTATATTTCAAATAAAAAGCAATAAAGATCACTGGCTGAGAATTGAAAGAACATTATGATCCTATCAGACCTTTATAATATACTAGCACTGGCAGAATCTCGTATATGTATTTTACATGATTAAATCATTACCCGTTTTAATAAAATTAATGATGTAAATTAGAATTCGATAAATGTTTTGCTCACAATAAGACTTTTATAAATTTACTACTTCCCCCCCCCCCCGGACACAAAAAAACACACGGAGCTTATTTTTTTGGAATATTATAGATGGAAAAGTTATGTTAAAATATTCTTGTTATGAATTAATTTAGAATTTGTTATTGTTCTATGCATGAATACATGTACACACCTTTTGGAATTTTTCTACTCTACACTGGGTTGCGTCAAAGATTATCATATATTTAGATTAAGCGCCATTCAGCACACCTCGGCCGATTCCTTCATCTTTATCTGATAAGGCGAGGGAATCAACCAAGGTTTGCCGAATGGGATAGCATTAGCATGTGCTGCAGTCTTATGTGTATTGGATTAATTCATTTTGTGTTGTAATTGGATTATATTTCATGAAATTGACAGGATCTATGACAGTTGTTAAGTACAAGTTTAAGTATAGTGGAGGTGAAATAAACCAAAATGATTAGTTTAAAGTTGAAATAGTGTCAAAGTTTATCGCTTGTCACAATAGATGAATTTCATATTGTTGTTGTCAATGTGACATTCAGTTACCAGTATTTTTTTGGAAGTGGGGAGGGGGTTCACATCTCAGTCAAAAAATTCCAGTCCAGAATTTCCTGACAAGCAGGAGAAAAAAACTGAAAACAAATAAACAAAATAAAACAGTGATTGGGTCGTGGGTAAATTTTTCTACGTTAGGGGAGGAATTCCAGAGTCATTTTTTATTTAGTCTTGCTAAAATAAGAAAGCAAATTCCTGGGGAGGGGGGTCCAATCTCCTTAGTCACTCCCTGTCCCTGAAATTACTATCGATTTAATGTCTCCAAAATAGCAGATTTTTTTTACCATTTGACTAGATTCTAATTATATATATTTTGTTTCTTTTGTTTATATTATGTCTGTCCTTTTGTCTTCAGAAACTTTAACCTTGCCTATAAGCTTTAAGTGGGATGGGCTATATATAGAGCTTGTATATTTCATAGGTTAATTTCTTGTGAAATAAGACCTTTTATTTGAGTACCATAAATTTTGACCTCTTGATCACTTGACCTTGGATTTTTAAACATTCTTACAAGAAAAATACCATACTTTAAACTTAATCTAAATTTTGATCAGTAGGTGCAAGGGCTTTCATGCTTAACATGCGTATTTTGAAGTGTCAACAGTTATAGATATGTTTGAACTTGACCCTAGAGTTTGAACCACTTGAAAAAACTTTAACCTAAGCAGTTAATTTTTGAACAGGAAGTACTAGGGATTTCTTATTTCACATGTGTATTCCTTGAGACAAGACTTTCTTTTGATACCAACAATTTGAACACTTGGACCTTGACCTTTGAGTTTGACATATATTTGAGAAGCCATAGGCTTTCCATACGGGGGCATCAGTGCCTCATAAAACATTTTGTCTTCATTATTATTTGGTGGTGTCTCCATATGAGGGAAACATTTTCGAGAGAGATGTTTTCACAAAAAACAAACAAATTACTAAAGATAAAATATTAAACATGAATATGTTGGTTATATCTCTGCATGAAAAACCCCAGCTTTTGCAATACTGTAACCATTGTAACCCTTTCAAAACACTTATATGAGCTTTTCTGGTTTCCTTATCATATAATGTCTATCGTCCATCTGTTCATCTGAAAACATTTTTTACATATTGACTTCTCTAGAACCACTTGGCCAATTTTATCCAATTCACATAGAACAGTGTAGAAATATGTATATTTCTATGTCAGTCTCTCCATTGGTCTCAATAAATTTATCCTTGGTCATCACGGTCATATCTATTGAATGAGAAGAGACGAGGCATTCATATTAAACTTATGTATTAGTATTTACCTGTGAAAATGGCATGGTTTTTTTATAAGTGACCTAAAAGTTTCCAAATAAATCATGACTTTTGACTTTGTGACCTTGACCTTGAAGCCTAACCTTCTTTTCAAAAATGTTGCATTTGCTTATAACTTTGATTGAGAAGAGATATGACTCTCACATTTGACAACTGTACATTATTTACTCATACGAATTCAAGATGTTTCCAAGCATGCGATGCTTTTTTACCCATTGACGTTGATGTTTTACCTAATATTTAAAATATTTAATCTCTCCTAAAAGTTGATTAGGCTTCTGAGGAAAATTAAGGAAGAGTTAAGGAAGACAGTGTTTTTTGAATGAAAAACGTCATTTTTTCGACCCCAATTTGGTCCCCGGGACAAAATCAAAATACCAAACCCTTACTGCACATCTACATGATACCACTAACCATCTCCCAAAAGATTATTAGACTTCTGTGTAAAATGTAGGAGGAGTTCAGGGAAGATGGGACTTTTTGCATAAAAAACGTCATTTTTCGACCCCAATTGAATCCCCAGGGCAAAATCAAAATTCCCAAACCTTACTGCACATCTACATGACACCACTAACCATCTCCCCTAAAGATGATTAGGCTACTGTGTAAAATGTAGGAGGAGTTCAGGGAAGATGGGGCTTTTAGTATAAATAACGGCATTTTTCGACCCCCATTTGACCCCCTGGGGCAAAATCTAAATTCCAAAACCTTCCTACACATCTACACGACACCATTAACCATCACCCAAAAGATGATTAGGCTACTGTGTAAAATGTAGGAGGAGTTCAGGGAAGAAAAGTGTGACAGATGGACGGACGGACAGCTAGACGGCCAGACATACATGAGTAACAACAATATATCCGAACGTTCTTTAGAATATGCGGGAATAAATTTATTAATGTCAAATAAACTAAAATGAAATGAAAGGTATAACAAAACATTTATGTACAGAGTTCGAGGGCAAAATGCGTTTTGTCGGATTCTCGAACCAATCTGTCTGCCTTCGACCAATCGGCCTCAGGCATGCAGACAGTTTGTTTCTTAGGTCCGACAAATCGCATGTTGCCCTCAAGCTCAGTCAGTAACCATTAAATCTATCTATGAAATGATTTTACCATACATTGTATTTGCAACTTGAATCATTAGTTGAAAGGCCTCCAGGCTTCAAAATCGCATACAGATTCGTTCAGCAAATCTTCGAGCTCGCAGACCCCTTAAAAGCTGTTCCATTAACTCAACGTCATCGACAATTTCGCCTTGCATGGGCCCACACCCATCGTCGCTGGATTCAACTACAGTGGAATGATGTTTTGTTTTCGGATGAGTCACGTTTTAACGTCGATTTTGCAGATGGAAGAGTTTGAGTTTGGAGACGTCGAAATGAGAGACATGACCCCGAAAACATCATCCAACGTGACCGTTACGGTGGCGGAAGTGTAATGGTGTGGGGTGGAATAAGCCATCAGGGTAAATTGACCTTGTGACAAAAAAATAAATAGAGGATATTCAATGTTTTGTAGTTGAATATGGAATTTATTTCACGAGTGCGACAGGATTTTTGATATTTTCACGAGTGCGAAGCACGAGTGAAAATATCAAAAAATCCTGTCTCACGAGTGAAATAAATTCCATATTCAACTACAAAACATTGAATTTTCTGCTTATTACATTTTAAAAAAAAATTCTTTGAATTTTTCTTTGCCTCTATCTTTTTGTAATACAGTCATAGACTCGTGACGTCATAGTTGAGCGGCTAGACGTCATAGGTATGTGATGTGTAAACACTGTAAACATGGATTTAGCAACATATATTTGGTAATTTTTGACAGTTTTATTCGTTGTCAGAGTTGTTTATTTATTTCCACCTATCTTATATTAGGTCAGGGAGATTTTCTTTACAGCAATCTTCATTATAGGAAGGGAAATCGAGAGTTTTCCCGCACTTCTGATACTCATCACACTGTGACAGGATATCATTTTGATATCCTGTCACAGTGTGACAGGATATCAATTTTATTCAATGAATAGATTTAAGATATTCACGGATAAAAATGTAATAAAACATTGAATTCGCAGAGGTACTGTGATGAGATCGTCGTTCCTTTTGTTGTCCCCTTCCTGCGTCGAGGAAACGCATGCATTTTTCAGCAAAACAACAGCCGTCCGCACACTGCACACACACAAGATGTCCTTTATCAGAACAATGTTGAGATCCTAGATTCGCCTGCAAGATCGCCAAATTTGTTCACCTAGTGAGCATGTTTGGGACATTCTTGGTCGTCGTGTAAGAGAGCGACATAACGTAAACAACGTTGCGGAACTGACCCTTGCCCTGCAGCAGGAGTGGAACCAAATCACTATGCTTCAGGATGAGAAACCTTTTAAGGGGCATGAGACGCTGCTGTGTTTCTGGTATTACTGCAAATGGAGGCCATACGGGGAATTATTGATACTGAATGTGCTTTTACAGCCTGTTTTATCATCAGTTTCACGCTAGTTCTTGCGAATAAGAACAAAACTGTGAATAACATTTGCATTTTTTTCTTATGTGAAGACAAATCTTACATTTTAATTTCATTATAAATATATTTATGTCTATTTTTTTTGTCATATTATATATTAAATATCTCTAATTGCTAAACTTTTTTTGCTCAGTATAGTTTTATTTGACCCTAAATAATTGCTTAATTGATAGGCTAATTTTCTGATCCAATACTTTTCATGTAGTCTCGGAATAGCTTAGATAAATGGGAACACTTCTTAAGGTTGATAAATTATTATTTTGAGAGGAATGTTAAGGCTTTAAAAACTTTTTTAAAGATATTTTTTTAAATATTAAAATTACAGGAGACCCAAATCAATATGTTTTTGACATTTCTCTTTTCCTCAGCAGGTTTAAGGTATCTAATGTGCTTTAAAGAAAGACAGTTGTTAGTGTTTCTAAAGTCACACAGAAATCCTACCTCACAATCTCAATTCAAAGAGGGGAAAACCTTGACCTACAATGCAAAGTAATATATCTTATAATATTTACATTTGCAAATGTTTTCCTTTATATAACACTACTGAAATGAATCCGTATCTATATCTGTATAATTACAGTTAACAGGGTCAAGAGGTCATAGATGTGCCTATGGATAAATGTTCGACATAATTTCTCTATGACGTCATAAAGGGTCGACGCGCGTTCAGTGGATTCCATACATGGCGTTGGGTTTGAAAAATAATGCAGTTCACAGGTTAAAAGTCACGATCAGGCAGATATAAAGTATGAATAAGTCACAAATGTAAATTTAAGTAATAAGGTATCATTTTAAAACATCTATCGGGCTATAAAAAACGGGTTTGTAAAGATTAAATTCATCATAAAGCCCTTTGGGCTTTATGGAGAATTTAATCTATGACCTATTTATATCCCGATAGATGTTTAAAAATGATACCTTATTTCTTAATTAGCAATGTACCTATAGAATATTGTCAATATTGTAATCGTTCTGCTAAATAATTACCAATTTAAATGTCTCTTACATAGATACAGTCTAGGTACAGTAAATAGGAACCAGTTTGGAAATAATACGAAAATGAGTTACACTTTTAGAAAGGAAATTTTCTGTTACATTTCTGTTAACTGATTTATAAACTATTTTCTTTCTTTTCTTTTTCATTTACAAAAATTACAAATACCCTTTTTTTGGCATCGTTTCACGATTGGTATTTGCAAGAATTATGGTTCACCCGGCCAAATTGAGAAATTAACATAAAAATATATCCTGTTAACAGTTGGTTAATTAAGAGGCTACATGATTGGTGTTTTTCAGCTTCAACTTCTAATACCCTAGGATTTCAGCGTTAATTTTATATCTTTCTTTCTATTAATTTAATTATGTCTCTTTGCAACCATATTTCTTACTCTGAAGTTCAATATACTAAAGGAAAATTTTTATACAAAGATAGAAGGGTATTTTAAAGTCATTATGCTTACACTCCATCTGTGACTGTTTTCAAATGCTTTTAAAAATTATATGCAGTCTATATTTCAAAAAGCAATAAAGATCACTGGCTGAGAATTGAAAGAACATTATGATCCTATCAGACCTTTATAATATACTAGAACTGGCAGAATCTCGTATATGTATTTTACATGATTAAATCATTACCCGTTTTAATAAAATTAATGATGTAAATTAGAATTCTATAAATGTTTTGCTCACAATAAGACTTTTATAAATTTACTACTTCCCCCCCCCCCC
>NW_026921452.1:0-18594 GCF_032062105.1 Saccostrea cuccullata | reverse complement strand
GTCATAGGTTGATAGGAAAAATGAGAATATATATGGAAGAATGTAGCTTGTCCACCAATTAAGCTGACCCCATCCCCAACCATTAAATAGGATTTTTGTGTTGGGATCTTTTAGTGCTATGGACAGCAATGTAACCCCCTCCCGTTTCCCGAAGAAATTTATGCTTGAGCAATCCATTATTCCGGGATGAAAAAATGGAACTATAAAGAAGACGGTACATTTTGAGCTTTATTGTGCCCTAAAAATTAATTGTTCTTAAAAAGTTATGAAATTGGCTTTAATAATAGTTGAGTAGATGAATATGATAAATCATTAACGAATATGGCATGATGAAGAGCCTTTCTTGGAATATGACGTCATTAATTTGGTACATTTTTAAGTTAAATGCAGAAATGCTTCAAAATGACTCGTTTTTCTGCTAATTTTCCTTTAGAAAATAGTGTCTGCCACCGTCGCCCGCTTTAATTTTTGGATATATTGTGCAAACAGCTATGAAAAATCACATATCTCAAAGTCTTTCCGGGCGACGGTGGCAGAGTATGTTTTCTAAAAGAAAAATCCACTGAAAATTGATGTCTTCTGCAACTTTTTAAGAAAATACGGGAAAATGCACAAGTTAATGACGTCACAATTAGCATTTAGGGGGTCATATAAGAAAAGCCATTTGTGTATTCTTAATGCCGAGAATTTCTATGATTCAGAAAGCATAACTTTTAATTTCTTATATCACTTTCATATTTAAGAAAAATATAGGGCTTAATTTGTATTGAAACTGTACCTTCGTCTTAACGAAATAAAAACGTCATTATAGTTGCTTCCATTAGAAATTAAAACAAGAGGCCCAGGGGCCACATCGCTCACCTGAGCAATTGGCTAGGAAAAAGCACATACCAGATCATATCAGAACTGAAAGTTTACTGAGAGGGGGGGGGGGGGGGGGGGTTGAATTTAAACCCTCCAGGGGTCATGATATGTACAAACTTGAATCTAATCTACACAACCTAAGAATAATTCCCTATAAATATCATAAGGTTTCTTTATATATTCCTATGTAAAACTTTTATAGGTTATTTGCCCAACCCTACCCCTGGGGGTCTTGTTGTGAATAAACTTAAATCTACACTATCCGGGGATGATTCCACAGGAGTTTCATCTTTCCTGTCTCAATGGTTCTTGAGAAGAAGATTTTTCCTATATATTCCTATGTAAAACTTTGATCGGCCATTTTGGCCCCACCCTACCCCTGGGGGTCATGATTTGAACAAACTTGAATCTACACTACCTGAGGATGATTCCACATAAGTTTCATCTTTCCTGGCCAAGTGGTTCTTGAGAAGAAGATGTTTAAAGATTTTTCCGTTACATTCCTATGTTAAACTTTGATCAGCCATGTTGGCCTTACCCTACCCCCGGGGGTCATGATTTGTACAAACTTGAATCTTCATTACCTGAGGATGATTCCACAAAAGTTTTATCATTCCTGGCCCAGTGTTTCTTGAGAAGAAGATTTTTAAAGATTTTTCCACTATATTCCTATGTAAAACTTTGATCGGCCATTTTGGCCCCACCCTACCCCTGGGGGTCATGATATGAACTAACTTGAATCTACACTACCTGAGGATGATTCCACATAAGTTTCATCTTTCCTGGCCCAGTGGTTGTTGAGAAGAAGATTTTTAAAGATTTTTCCTAAATATTTCTATGTATAACTTTGGTCGGCCATTTTGGCCCCGCCCTACCCCCAGGGGTCATGATATGAACAAACTTGAATCTACACTACCTGTGAATGCTTCCATATAAATATGATCAATTGTGGCTTTGCTATTCTCGAGAAGAAGATTTTTAAAGATTTTTCCTATATATTCCTATATAAAACTTTGGTCGGCCATTTTGGCCCCGCCCTACCCCCAGGGGTCATGATATGAACAAACTTGAATCTACACTACCTGTGAATGCTTCCATATAAATATGATCAATTGTGGCTTTGCTATTCTCGAGAAGAAGATTTTTAAAGATTTTTCCTATATATTTCTATGTAAAACTTTGGTCGGCCATTTTGGCCCCGCCCAACCCCCGGGGGTCATGATATGAACAAACTTGAATCTACACTACCTGAGGATGCTTTCATATAAATATGATTAACTATGGCTTTGTTATTCTTGAGAAGAAAATTTTATAAGATTTTTCCTATATATTTCTATGTAAAACTTTGGTCGGCCATTTTGGCCCCGCCCAACCCCCGGGGGTCATGATATGAACAAACTTGAATCTACACTACCTGAGGATGTTTCCCCAAAAGTTTCATCTTTCCTGGCACAGTGGTTCTTGAGAAGAAGATTTTTAAAAGATACCACCATTTTTTCATTAATTCCCAATTATCTCCCCTTGAATGAGGGCGTGGCCCTTCATTTGGACAAACTTGAATCCCCTTCACCCAAGGATGCTTTGTGGCAAGTTTGGTTGAAATTGGCCCAGTGGTTCTTGAGAAGAAGTCGAAAATGTGAAAAGTTTACAACAACGACGACGACGACAACGACGACGACAACGACAACGACAACGACAGACAACGGACAAATTGTGATCAGAAAAGCTCACTTGAGCCTTTGGCTCAGGTGAGCTAAAAAGATACTGTCAAGAAAGGTTCAAAAAGTTATTAGATAGGGTTATAATTTATTTTATTAAAAGAAAAATATGTAACGTCAGGTGCCTGTGTGTTTGTACTCTCCTTCATACCTAAGTAACTTACCAAGAGGCCACACTACTTTTTCTATAATTTATATAAATACATATGTATCACACTCACCGATTGAGCATAAAACGCTTAAGGCGAGCATATGACACATGGACCTCCTACGGACTGGGCCATTGTTGAAATGTAAGAGGAGTCTGGGGAAGAAAATATTGTACAGTACTGTTGCAAACACAAAGTAAGGTCAATAAATTATTTTACTAATTGCACTAGGCCTAAATGCTAAATGTATACTCGAAAAAAGTATAGCTGTCATGACAACAAAGATAGCTTTCTGGATATTTTCTACGCAAACCAAAAATAGCTCTGGAAAAGTTGGGTAGGTGCATATTTGATGTAATTGTCAAGTTATAAAGAATATCTTGTTGTCAAATTTGATAGCTTACGTTTGATAAAGGTTCATATTAAACATTACAATAAATGTTTTATTGAAATAATGTCAACAGTCCATTCCAGTGGATGATTAGTCGAAAAATGACCATTAGATGCGTGAAAAACGCTTGCTACAGATATTTATGGAGGGGTAGATGAAATAAAAATATGATTATCTTTAAATATACCAAGAAGAAGTCTCATATTGTTTGAAGTAGTTTTATTATTAGTAAGAAAACGTAAATAAAAGCACATTTTTTGTCTAAATGTGCAGACAGAAACTTCGAATGATCCAAACAAATATAGCTAGTGATCCAAATCAAGTAGATTTTCGATTAGCACTTTGTATACAGTGTTTTTAAACTGACTCCCGATGTTCGGACGATGATCGAAGGTTGGTCGACGGATAACTTCAATTGAAGAATCAGCCACCGACACAGAAAAAATTATAACTTGGACCGATGGACACAAATTTGGTCGGCCGACATTAAAAGAGGTCAAAATCGGGCAAGACAGCGGCCGATGTACTGCCGACTGTCACCCGAAGAATCCAATTTTTGCTTCAAAACCCGTCGGCCATTGGTCGTTTTTGGAAAAGTGACTGGGGTTTAAAGTCCATCAATATTATTTACCATGTGCTTTTTTTAGTAGTGATAAAAATAGGATGACCCCTAGTGTTATAACATTTCATTGGTTGAAAGTGATACATGTAGGTAAGCTAAGACTTGTATTAGAAAATAGAGCATTGCTCTATTCTTAATACAGTTTTATAAGATTTGAAAAATCTTATGATACACTGTATTAAGAATGTATACACAGGAAGATTTTGTATTATAATACAAATTTTATAATACAAATCTTACCGTGTATACCGGCCTTTAGTGAATAAACAACAGAACACAGATATAGAATGTGATGAGCGCCTATCAACCAGTTTATTTGCGATATGTACAATAAACACGTAAAATTATTAGAGATGCACTGGAAGCAGACCCCAAGAAGTAATTTCCACATTACAATCTACGAAATACAATAGAAAATATTAAATATACATATCAAAATTATGCATCATTTAAATAATATTTCCATTTCTTTGTTTTCTCTTTATCAAGGTCTGTCTGCCCTAACAATTTTCATGGTTAAAAGTACAAAAATTGAATCTATTTTCATTTAATTAAGTTTAAATTTACCAATTATTTCCAAAAACGTATAGTCCGCCATATTATTTAAGATGGGAGACATAAATAGACAGAAGCATATGTCAACATAAAAAAATCGTACATTTTTTGTAAACAGCGTTATGAATAAAATTTATTATCATGTAAAAACGGAGCCAAATGCATAAATGTGATGCTAAAAATTCCCAATACTTGCTGCTTATAAAATACTTTTAAATTGTGAATATGAGGGAAACTATTTTTCGGTAGAAGTACAATAAAGAAAATGCCTGAATGAAGCTACATGAGTATAGGTGTTATTGCCCTTGTCAACATTTTTTTAAGGATTGAATAATTGATTAAATAAAGGAAATATGCATTTTGAAAATCATTTTTCCAAAATGTATTGTTCTGTTGGGTATAAATTTAATTTATTTTTACAAAAACCTATGACATCACAGGAGGGTGGAATTTTCTTAACTCTTTGAAAATTAATCGAGTTGATTTTATGATAATTCTACTGGAATGTAAATTTCACCGAGCGAAAGATCAAGAACCATGGGGGCTTTGTATGCATGCAAATGCCCTGGCATACCCAATAAACTAGAAAGTGATTCCTTGAATAAATCAAAAAAGCGTGTTCGAAACTGGTTGATTGCTCGTAGATGACCACTTCACGCCTGATCAGCACCTTATATATCGTGACCTAACAACTACTTTTCATTATACTTGCGCATGCCGAAATAGTTCAAACAATACAACTAATAGAAATTGATTTATGTTCTCCTTCGTTTCACTCATCCGAACATTAAATATTTCTATTCTAAGTATCTTAGTCAATAAACAACAGAACACAGATATAGAATGTGATGAGCGCCTATCAACCAGTTCGACGACAAAGGTGCTGCATGCATTCAACTGAAAATTATCAAAATATAGCTGTAAAACATTTTTTTAAAGACATATAAAACACAGCAGTAAAGAGGAAACACATTATGATATTTTAGATAAAATTATGTTTGAATTTCGGCAGTAAAAACAATTATCGTTCGAAACTGGAATATACGAGGGTCATTCAAAAAGTTCGTATGTATGGCACGCCAAATTCACAAAAATGAGTTAATCATAGTTTCACAATCGATAAACTAGGTTTATCGGTTGTAAACTATAGTTTACGGACTGTAAACTATAGTTAACAACGTTAATCTATACTCACCGTCAATAGAAACGCAACACCCAAATTTAAGGGGTGAAAATTATATACGGGATTTAACTATGTACCAAAAAAATTAGGAAATCTTTTACTTTGCCAAATCAGTTATTTAACGGTTGAATGATTTTCATTCCATTACCGGAAGTTGATTTTTTAGCTCCCTGAACAGAAATCAAAAATTAGCAATTTTAATAAAATTATTGACAATATTTTGGGTTTTCAAGGTTTTGTACCTGTTAATTATAAGTCTTGTACTCAAAGTCCGGAAAAAATATCCTTCTTTCTCTTCCGGATGTGATGCCTGTTTTTCCCCAAATTAACTGGAAGCACGCATTTTCATTGCTAATGTTGGAAATTTTCAAAATAAAGAAAAGGGAGAGCTACAGATGCAAATATACACTACATAACGACTTTTCGGGCTCATGTGTTTCAAAAGCATGAATGACAGTTCCTTGACCGGAAGTCCAAGGGTTACTACACTACGCCAAGTTAGAGAAAATTCGACCTCAGTATCTGAAAAACAGGCATTTAAAAGAAGGACAAGAATATTCATTTCGCTCAGATTAAGACATTGATAAACTTAATGCATGGTAGAATTCGGGCTGCTTATGTTGTACATGGCGGACTAGCACGTTTTAATTGAATGGTCGGAAGGGGGGATGTTTTAAAAGTTATGTGTTACTTTCTAAGTTCTAAAGATAACATTTTAAGTTTAAATGAAGTATCATTGTTTTGTAAATTTACTTTTTAAATTTATGTATTCATTCTTAATCTTATCTTTAAGCCTTATAAAGTAACACATAACTCTAAAACATCCCCCCTTCCAACCATTCAATTAAAACGTGCTAGTCAGCCATGTACAACATAAGCAGCCCGAATTCTACCATGCAGTAAGTTTATCAATGTCTTAATCTGAGCGAAATGAATATTCTTGTCCTTTTTTAAATGCCTGTTTTTCAGATACTGAGGTCGAATTTTCTCTAACTTGGCGTAGTGTAGTAACCCTTGGACTTCCGGTCAAGGAACTGTCATTCATGCTTTTGAAACACATGAGCCCGAAAAGTCGTTATGTAGTGTATATTTGCATCTGTAGCTCTCCCTTTTCTTTATTTTGAAAATTTCCAACATTAGCAATGAAAATGCGTGCTTCCAGTTAATTTGGGGAAAAACAGGCATCACATCCGGAAGAGAAAGAAGGATATTTTTTCCGGACTTTGAGTACAAGACTTATAATTAACAGGTACAAAACCTTGAAAACCCAAAATATTGTCAATAATTTTATTAAAATTGCTAATTTTTGATTTCTGTTCAGGGAGCTAAAAAATCAACTTCCGGTAATGGAATGAAAATCATTCAACCGTTAAATAACTGATTTTGCAAAGTAAAAGATTTCCTAACTTTTTTGGTACATAGTTAAATCCCGTATATAATTTTCACCCCTTAAATTTGGGTGTTGCGTTTCTATTGACGGTGAGTATATATTTTACATCTGTAAACCATAGTTAACGCGATAATCTATGTTTCACAACCGTAAACTATACTAAACACCGAAAACAATCATTTGCGATTGCAAAACATAGATTATCTGATAAATATAGATTATCTGATAAATACAGTTTCACGATTTGTAAACTATGGTTTACAAACAGTTAACTATAGTTTTAAACGATCTGATAAATATAGTTTCACGATTTGTGAAACTATGATTAACAACTCTTAACTATAGTTTACGATTGTAAACTGTAGTTTACAAACGTGAATCTGTGTTTATCAACAAAATCTATTGTTAACGATTATTACAGACAGATAAACTTAGATTATCATTCGTAAACTATAGTTAACAACCGTTAAATATAGTTTTACAGATGAAAACTATACTTAACGAATCGTTAAATATAGTTTACGGTTTGTAAACTATAGTTTACAGTCGATAAACCTAGTTTATCAATTGTGAAACTATGATTATCTCATTTTTGTGAATTTGGCGTGCCATACGTATGTGTTATATTACTTCTGAACTACAGGCTTAATAAGTCACAAGACTGTAAGAAACCAATTATTTGATGTAGTTATTTTATTATATGTCCATTAAATGTTATAATATGCTTCATTAATTTCCTTTGTCCGATACAACCTAGAATTGCTTTTGTATTATGATGAATTATATGAAGATGATTATTAAGATAAATAAACAGCAACAATAAAGGATTATCAGGCAATGCATGAAATTTGATTTTAACCGAGGACTTATAAAACCTGCAAAAATAACATCTGTATTTGTATGTTTGTTATCACTCCAAAATTCAATACTAAATCCTTCATTTACAGTTCCGTGTCCGTAGGTCTAGGCTCCTGAATCTCTAATTTCTTTCCAATGCGAAAAGCTACAAATAAACTGAAATTTAAAAATAATAGCTATTCATATACTAGTAAGTACAATTAATGATGAGTGAACAAAACCCATCAAAACAACTTAAGGCTTCTCTTACTCATCTAATTAAAGCCGCATATAATCTAAATCATAACATGTTATTAAACAGTATAAGATTATTCACAATGCCCAGTTCAGGCTTAATTTTACAATGTTCCTTATGGACAATTCACATTACGCAGCATTGTTAAGGCTTGAATAAGGGGGCAGAGCCTAATTTATACGGGAAATGTTTACTGTGACGTCACACAAAAATAGGTACATTTTGTATTCCTCATAATGCTAGAAAATTAAATACTTTGCAATTTTGAACTGTATTTACATAATAAACAACATCAAAACTTATTAATGCATTAAAAACAGTTGCTAGTTAAATCCCAGACAACAGTTTATAAACAAATCACTGATCGCAGCAAACTTGTCGATATAACGTCATGGTGGTAAAAATGACGTATTATATGTGCTGTGAAAGGCAGATCAAGTCTATTTTCTACAATGTAAATTGCATTTTATTATTAAACAGCAAATTATTTACAGATCTTAGATAGGCTATTAATATCAATGTAAATCCTTTGTTGAGTGCGATTATTCAATCATTAGCGAGAGAATGTATGTAATTAATTTTGTCGTGTTTATGTGTACAGGTTTGATATATTTATCCTCGAGGTGGTTTATTAAACCGCCTTTTCGCAAGGGCATACACTTAATAAACGTTAGCGATTTTTTAGATATAAATAAAGGATGGTTTCCTTAACTTGCAAAGTGCTGCTGCTTTCTTTAAATCGACAGCATGATTTAATACAGACATAAAATACTTTGTAAAGGTCATACATATTTCGACATGGGCATGTTTACTTGAAATTTTAACTAATAAAATGCAAATTCTATATAAAGCAGCAGCACTTTCGAGAAAGTACAAAGTATGCAGAAACAGATGGTAACTTAAATTTTAAATTTCAACTAGGGTATGCCCTTGCGATATTGAAATTTGTTTATGACCTCCATTCAGTACACATACTATGCATTTATCACGTGACTGTCCATTGATGGGACCAAACTTAGTTTAGTACAGAGTGAGGTATACTATGATATTTCAGTAAGTACTTAAGCTATGTATTATTAAAACAGCCTTATAAAAATAAATTCAGTTTTAAAAAAGTTCCCTTTTTTGCACGTCTATATTCCATTGATTTCTTTATAGTAGGCCTTAAAAGTGCTGCGTAAGTCATTTACCCCATTAGGGCTAATTCATAAAGATGCCCCATCAAGGCCAAAGGATCACTTCGTTATAAATAGGGATCTGACCTATAGGACCGGGCTTGGTTTTATTCTCTACAAAAAGCTTGTCGATTTCCGTTCTGATTAATGACAGTAGGCTGAATACATATAACAATTTGTTTTACCTAAATCTTTATTTCAGTGAGTAGAGATAGGAGGAACCCTTTTTATTGATTTTCTGAGTTTGTTATCTCCAAATGTAATAATTGTTATTTGTCTTTACTTCTCATTGTGCGTAAAGGTAATGTCTACTGTCTCTGAAATTCTATTCTTAATGCCTAGGCTATTTTTCCGTGAATATAATAAAAACTTGTCTTTAATGTGTACAAATTATAAAGGCCTAAATGAAATCCAAGTGAGTGCATTTACTGAAATATGTAGCCAAAATCAATGTGATTAAATTCTAAGGAATATATACAATTGAAATTCATCGCAGCTCAATGCTGCCAAGAATACCCGTATTGAGTAACACATAGTGAGTTATTCTTGTCCTCGGAGAAAGTGTGCTTATACTGAGGTTCGTTCCACCTGACTGACAACTGTACATTGGATTGTTAAGATTTGATATCTCTTTAGTGTTTCTTATATCAAGAATGGGCATGCATAAGGGATAGATAATTGAAGGAAAAATACATAAGTCTATAAAAAAAATTAAACTAGTCTTTGAAAAGGCGAATTTTAAAACTGTGTAAGTGTTGTACCAGATGAATTCGAACCCCCGACTTTAAAAAGAGAGTTTTCAAGGTGTAAAAGTCAGCACATATATCAACTGAGCTAGTCTGACTATAAGCATAAATGGCATAAATTTAGAGAAGATTTTGAAAATCGGGTTTCCTTATTTTTTGTAGGTTTTTTGTGAATTTCGACCCCAGGGCAGGGGTGCCCCTAAAAAAATCTTATCTTAAATTATTCCTTACATCCTAACCTATCAAAATATCACAATTTTATTTAGGGGCAGGCCTGCCCTGATGGACTTCAAGGCCAAAATTCAACGCTTTAAATTACAAAATGGTGTTTCGATCAACTTTAGAGGTTTATTGTAAAGTTGTAAATAATAAATTTTAGGTATAAAATACAAATTTAAAAAATTTAGACATATGTACCGTAGAAAAGAGCAAAAAAAGATTAATTTTTGAATGTCACTTTTTCCGGGAAATTGTTCTCTCCTATGGGTCAATTCTTTTGTTAAAGCGAATACATCCTTACAAAAGTCCCATTAAGGCTTATCAAAATTGCCCCATCAAGGCCAAATTACAAGAGCCCAATTAAGGCTCCAACAAGGCTTAATTATAAAAAAAAACATTAAGGCTTAAATAAAATTGCCATATAAAGGCTCAATCAAAATTGCCCCATCAAGGCCAAATTACAAGAGCCAATTAAGGCCCCAACAAGGCTTAATTATAAAAAAAAACATTAAGGCTTAAATAAAATTGCCATATAAAGGCTCAATTACAAAAGCCCCATTAAGGCTGTAATACATTACCCAATCAAGAAAAACTGCACTGTCAAAGCTGTGAAACATAATCATAATCATATACATTAATTGGTTTCAAAGAATAAATTGACTTGAATTTTATCATTGTCTATTAATAGTGATAAAAATTGCAAATTTCAAAATTAAAAACAGCTACTAATATAACGATATATTTCTCCTCAGAGTCCTCACTATTTTATGAATTCAAAATAGGAAAAAAAAAAAACAACCTGCATTTATTTATTCAATTTAACAGAGTATGATTTTAAATACTCAATAATAGCAAACTATGTATAGGTTGTCATCTTTTTAAGACATAAGACAGTACTAATGCAGGTACATTGTACGTATCTTCAAACATTTCGGTCAAACATTTTTTTATCTTTTTTTTAAATTTAACAGCCAAAATTAAACACAGAAGTATAATATCATATCATATTAAGCTATGCTCTAAATTCACATCAAATTTATAAAACATATTAGTATAAAAATCAAATATATTCATTTGCCAAGAGAATAGTTCAAAATTTTCAATGGAAAACAACCAAATTGTTGTTGAATCTGTCCGTGTCCGTCAGAAAAAAAAACCCTCAAAATATCTTTTCTATTAATTCTCTAAATCTAATTTGAAACTGTTTATATTCCATTTTCCTTAAAAACTAATAAAAATGATATGTAAGCGGTAATTCCACCCTCCTATGATGTCATAGGTTTTTGCAAAAACTGTTATTCGTTTAAATTCATACCTACTACAACAATATCTTTTGGAAAAATGCTTTACAATAGGTGTACTGATAAATATAGTAAAATGAAATAATTTATAAAATGCATATTTTCTTTATTTAATCAATTATTTAATCTTTAAAAATGTTGACAAGGGCAATAACTCCTTCTCACGTCTCTTCCTTCAGGCATTTGCTATATTGTACTTCTAATGTAAAATAGTTTCCCTGATATTCACAATTCAAAAGTATCTTATAAGCAGGAAGTATTTAGGAACATTCAGCATCAGAATTATCCATTTTAACCAGTTTTAACATATTTTTTCATAATACTGTGTACAAAAAATGTGTGATTTTTTATGTTGACATATCCTTCTGTTTATTTATGTCTCCCATCTTAAATAATATGGCGACCTATACATTTTTTGCCCTATTCAGAAAATTTAAAGTATGATAAATGAAAATAGATGCAATTTTTGTACTTTGAACCATTAGAATTGTGAGGGTGGAAAGACCTTAAACATGCATAACCCCACTTTAGGAATATCAAGTTTTTCAATCATTCTTTGCCAAATATTAAAATTGTAAAAATTTAAAAGAGATAGGCTTAAAATCAAAAGAAATAGATATCAAATTAGTTTGTATAAAAAAAATAAAAAGCTTTAAATCCATTAAGACATTTAAGAATTTTATGATTGTGAATGTACTAAATGGTACATAGATCCTATGAACAGAATGCTTATCGTTAATTTCCATAGATGCTTTTTATGCACAATGGCACGATAATAAACAAATACATACTTGCTATATTATTATCAATCATCTACATAGAATTTTTGAAAAGAAAGTTATTATCTGAATTTTATATTGGAGTGTAAATTTTAAATCGGATCCGTAAAAGAATGGACCTTCCTTAAACAAAAATGTATGTTAGCATTAAAAAAAATCATTTTAAGTGAACAGTATTATAACCATTGCGTAAAATTTGGTTAAAATACATCATTATGATTATGTTCCGCAGACTTCTTAAGTATGAGAAATGCTAATATAAGAGAAATCATTTTACTTTATATGTACAATTGAAATGCCTATATACACAAGGAGTTATTGCTATTGGCAACATTTTTAAAGGTTGATAAATTGATTATATGAAAAAAATATACATTTTATAATTCTTTTACGAAACACTTATTTGCATTACATCTATTGAAAAGTAATTATCCAAAAGATATGACTATAGATTAATATATATATATATATATATATATATATATATATATATATATATATATATATATATATATATATATATATATATATATATATATTTTTTTTTTTTTTTTTTTTTTTTTTTGCAGAAAACATTACTGTAAAACTTTGGCTTAGTCAAAACACATTCTCTGCATGATATTATTTCATTCGTGAACAATATATAGAACAATTCTAAAAATTTAATGCTCTATTTAAAGTCAAAAAGGTGCCGACTTCTAGGAATATTTCAAGGACATGTACATTTGTGCTTTGCGCAAAATCAAATGTTAAATAACTCTTGCAATAAAATTGACAGGAGGTGCTGTGTATGCAGTTATTACTTTCCAAAATTTTGCCCATACGAGCGGGAAACTGTCAAGGACTGTATTTTCTGACCAGGATACTCACGTGATGTTCTCTCACAAGACCTTCTTTTCTTTACTCTGAAATACCTTGCCGAAGCTTAAAATCATCATTGGCATCATCAATAATTATATCGTCTTGATATTCATGTAAACAATCCCATTATCATCAATACGTAAAAACTATACTTTCTCTTATTCAAATGATTAATTTATCAATTGTTTCTATCCTGTTATTTTCCAGCAAGTTAACTGCTCTTTTAATGCCATCTTCTCTATTTGCATTTAATATTAGAATTCATACTATATTTTCTTACTTTAATACTGAAAGTCAAATACCTTTTTCTCCATCGTTTTCTGACTTAAATTCAGTTCACAGACAATTTTTTGTTTTTTGTCATCTTAAGGCCGGTATACACGATGAGATTTGTAGTATAATACAAGTATTATAATACTTTTGTATTATAATACTTACTTGTACACACGCTAATACAAATCTTATAAGATTGTAAATAAACTACGTATTCCAACGTGTTTTTCCCGCCGTATTTCTGTCTCTGTCAAAGTAATAAAAATGAAGGATGAAGATCTGATAGCAGTGTCTATCATCGTACTATGCACTGCTTTATATATTCCACAAGTCCTTTTCCCCTTCCCATTAAGCCACGAGTTTTTCGATGTATTTACTTGTAAAGTCTATCATTATTATTTACCATGTGCTTCTTTTTTTGTAATGATAAAAATAGGATGACCCCTAGTGTCATTACATTTCATTGGTCGAAAGTGATAGGTAAGCTAAGACTTGTATTAGAAAATAGAGCATTGCTCTATTCTTAATACAGTTTTACAAGATTCGAAAAATCTTATGATACACTGTATTAAGAGTGTATACACAGTAAGATTTTGTATTATAATACATATCTTATAATACAAATCTTATCGTGTATACCGGCCTTTACTATGCCCTATCTTTTTGTTGGAGAAAATGTATAATGCATCTTCAGTTGTAAAATTGTCTCCAGAACTCTATGTAGAGCCAGGTTGTTCACTTTGAGACATAGCATGAATAGCCCGCTCCTCTCCCACGTGGCTAAAATTCGATTCAGTCATACGTGCTCCAGGTAAAAGCGTGTTCGAAACTGGTTGATTGCTCGTCGATGACCACTTCACGCCTGACCAGCACCTTATATATCGTGACCTAACAACTACTTTTCATTATACTTGCGCATGCCGAAATAGTTCAAACAATACAACTAATAGAAATTGATGTATATTACCTGTGACATACAAGACCTTTCTGAATACAGTATGATTTTTAACCCCGCGACCTTGACCTTGAAGTTTGACCATTTTAAAAAAAATTAAACGTTTCTTTGAATTGGCCATAATAGTCTGGTCCTGATTTTTAAAAGAAGGCTAGACTTCTAATTGCAAATAATTAATATTTGGCCCAGCATAGTTTTTTTTTACCTTTTTTCGAGTATGCTGAATCCGAAAAAAATATGCTGGCCTTCATGAAAATGGCGTTAAAGAGGTCAAAATGGCAATTTAAAATGGCAGACATCCATTTTTTCTAATTTTCTCTTGATGTCGTTCAAAATGAAGAAATAATGTGTGAATATCTCACTGAGTGTAATACAACTGTAAAAATGATAATTTTTGAGATGCAGAGGAAAAATTACAAATCTACAATGTATGGATATTTGCAAATGAGAAATCCTGAACAAAGCAGAATATAGAACAATAGACAAATAAATTCGAGAAAATTCGAATGAAGTGCAGAAACGACTAAATTTTCAGAGTTTAACTAATAATGTTAGCATTCTATTATCATTTTTACAGTTGTATTACACTCAGTGAGATATTCGCACATTATTTCTCCATTTTGAACGACATCAAGAGAAAATTAGAAAAAATGGATGTCTGCCATTTTAAATTGCCATTTTGACCTCTTTAGCGCCATTTTCATGAAGGCCAGCATATTTTTTCGGATTCAGCATACTCGAAATAGGGTAAAAGACTATGCTGGACCAAATAATAATTATTTGCCGATAGAAGTATTTTTTTTCTATAAATTGGACCAGACTATAATTTTTTAATTTAAAAAATATAATTATGCCCCGTAAACGAAGTTTCGGGGGTATATAGTTTTTGTCGTGTCCGCCCGACCAGAAATTCGAAGTTTCAATAACTTCGAGATGAAATAAGATTTTAATTATATTTTCTTGTGAAATGCTCTTGAAATATATAAGTTGTAATATTATACAAAAAATTATCATAATTTGAGAAAATATTAACTTCAAATCTGTGTCTATGTATCTTTAAATTAATAACTATAGGTTTTTCCATTCTCTAAACAGAATCTTTATCCACATAACCTCCACTGCCTGTTTCCTCATTCCCGGGATTTTCATTCAGCACGTTCAATCCAGAATAATAATTAGTGTGAAATTCTTGGACATCAAAGCCTGGGCTGGTGTAGCTACAATACAATTTTATTCATCATCAACATTTAAGATTGATTTAAGACATAAACTTCACATTAAACTTGAAACAAATAAAATACATGTTTTTTTTTAATGTCAACTATCTTTTTCCTAAACATTCTTAGCTTTGTAAGAAGTCGTCATTTGTTTGATAAAGTTTCATTTAATAAAGCTTACAAACTTTTCTTGATTACCAATAATTTTTCAGCATAAGTAAATTGTTCTTACTTTGATTTCTTTGAATCTCTGATTTTAAGTTTCTATAACAGAATTCCAATCACAACCAGCAGAAAGACAAAAAGAATAACACTAATTGACGAGACAATGGCTAAATAATAGAAGTACATGTTGTCATCTATCATTTCTATGTTTTCGAATTCAAAAATATATTTTGATAGGTCCTAAATGGGCTTCCGTACTTTTTGTATTTGTTTTCTGTTTTTCTTGGAATTGTCCTTTTTTATGTGTATTAAAAAGAATTACTAAAAAATAATAAATAGATAAAACAAACACAACCAAGCGAGTTTGGTTCAAGTCTGTCAATCTTTCGTGCTGAAAAGTCATCAGGGTACTATTTGAATTCGAGCTCGATATTCCAAAAATACTTTTTCTTAACCTTTTGAACGTTCCAAGATGGCGTTAGGAGACGAAGTTGTTGTCGCCGGTGAACCAGAAGAACAGGTGACAATTAAGTGTAAAATGGGGTATTTGGAAGAATAATACAGCGTATTTTGATGGAGTGTAAAAAAAAAATGAATGACCTAGCAAACTCAAACTGAAGAGCATATACTGCAGACTAGTGAGCCCTCTTTCCCAATGTCAAAACGTCCTTCAACTTCATTGAATGGACAACAAATGAAAATAATTTTAATCTAAAAGCAAATTTCTCTTTTGTATTTTCATCTATTCAATAAAATAATGCTAAGTACAACAACTTTGATATGTTAGTGGAGTGATGTAAAGGTAAATAATTCAGTAATCGTAAACAATGTAGGCATGTTATGTAAGGAAACTTAAAATGTTTCTTCTGTTAGAATCCTGGTCTTTGTTTTCCATAAAAATTACTGAGAGATAATTGAAAATAAATAATACATAAGATTTGAAAAGAAAGAAACTTGTTTTGGTAATAAATGTTTAACTGATAGTATAATAAGAACACAAGGTATCTAACTCCAATTTCACAGAGTACCCATTCCCACAGAATCGCACTCATTTACACTTTAAGAGGAATTACACTGTCAGACTGTTTATGCCATTGACTTCTATATAAATTGATCTACACAACCATATATGGCATGAAAGCGATGCATGGGGTATGTCTTTATTTTCTTTGGTCTCCGTAAACAGCATCAAAACTCTGCTCGCAGACATAGGCGCTTGGGTCAAGGATACTATATATTTTCTCTATAATGTATTGTTGAGGAAATTTGAACAATACTGGTAATATTTTTTTTTTCAGACCGCAGTGTTAATTTTTAGTTTTTTGTAAACCTTTCTACTTCATATACACTAGAATGTCATGGAAAATTGATTTTATGCATGCTTTAAAAATTTAAAAATTAGCAACCCTAGCTAATTTTTTTTGTTAGGAAATTGTACACAAATTCTATCAGTATGTCATTGTAAAGAGCTCATTGAAACTTGGATAATTCTTTTTATTTCATAAAGATATCTTAATTAGAACAAACAAAAGTTATGGCCGTTTAAAGTTGCAAAATTTCAGTTGTAGGGTAAGCAGGGGTCGACACTAACATTTTTAGCTGTTGGTCCGGCCGGACTAGTGGTTCTTTACTTTTACTAGTCCGCGGACAATTTTATGAGTCCGTCAAAAATATAATTAAATAGAATTAACATTGCAATGTACTTGAAGTAAACAAAGCATTTGCATGAAATGTTTTTTACCATGATTCGTTGAAATCGTGCTATCAGGAACTACCAGGCACCTATATACTAACTAGTATATAGGTCCCTGGAACTACGATCGTATGATTACGTAATCCAAATGTCGATGTCGGACATCTTTCAGTATGTGATACTAAATCATGATCGCTAAAATGTTTAATTTCTAACACACGAGTCCTAAAATTAAATGCCGAATTAACTCAGAATTACGTAACTTCCCGCCAAGAAGTTAGAAAGCTAAAAATACATATGGGATTTTCCAGTGAAAGTTGTCGAGAACATCGGTAACTTTTTTTTCTCCAGAAAACTTTATTAGTCCATTCGGACTAATTAACCACAACTTTTATTAGTCCGAATGAAAATGTATTAGTCTAAGACTAACGGACTAACGTTAATGTCGAACCCTGGTAAGGGCCAAATCTGGCCTCTTATTTGATGTGAAAATTGAACTAAAACTGTGCTTGCTTTAAAGCCAGCACTAATTTGGATTCAGAGCTTACATAGAAGCCACTAGAGCATGCACAAAAAGGACATTTCCCCCGAATTTCCTCAATTCATTCTGGTAGAATTTCATCAAATTTGAGATATTTTTCTCTTCGGAAAACATAGACCACAAGCTTGCCTATCTGAAATTTTTACACATAAATTGTATCTTTTACTCGTTTATAAAACATATAAATTTGGTAGATAGCCAAGTTTGTGCTCTATGGTTTCCAAAACAAAAAGTGCTGTAAAATTGATGAAAATTTGCATAAAAATGAGAAAATTAAAAAAATTGCAGATTTTTGAACTCTTTGAGACCTCTGTGTATTTCAAAACTTTTAACCAATACTCATTTTGTAGCAGGGATGAGAAAATGTTTTTATGGATAAACTGTTGCATAATTCTGAAAGACACCTAAAATCAGGGGCCAAAAAGGTGTCAAAGCCTATCTTGTCCTTTGCTAACCATTTGGGAGAGAAAATTGTTGTTGTCAATTACATAGATGGCATGGAATATATATTTACTGTATTTTGTCACCACATAACTTTTTCAGTCAAGTACTATACATAGGTAACAAACCATATGGAGATTCTTCAGTTCTCTTTGATGATAAAATATTTTGTATTTGACTATAGACTTATAGAGTGAACAAAGACTGACAAGTTGTTATATTGTCCTTTATAAACTTAACAATATTTGGGTTAGGAATAGATA
>NW_026921451.1:0-18735 GCF_032062105.1 Saccostrea cuccullata | reverse complement strand
ATATAACACTTTTGTTTAATTTATATGGATGTGAAGGATTAGGTTACATTGAATTGAAAATTTATTTTTGTAGCAAGTTAAATCTTATTTTAGTACAGTTTTGTGTAATTTGATTGCAAAAAACAACAGGTTATTTGATTTACTTATTTCTTACAGATTTTAGATGATTATATTAAATCTGGACTTTTCCCTCGTTCATTACTCTCTGCTGAAATGCTATGGAACGGTAATGATATAGATGAAACTGAGGAAATTCTGCCTGAACAGAATGAAACAGAGGAAATTCTGTCTGAACAGAATGAAGTACAGAACTCCTAGCATTATTTTTAAATTTCAGTATTTGCCAACATATTATATATTTTTAACATTCCAAAGTTTATAGAATTATAAACATGTACTGTGTTAATCTCATAGTTTTTGAGTGTGTCTGTATGAAGATTAGAAGAGAGTAAAT
Organism: Saccostrea cuccullata; assembly: GCF_032062105.1. Lineage (NCBI taxonomy): Eukaryota > Metazoa > Mollusca > Bivalvia > Ostreida > Ostreidae > Saccostrea > Saccostrea cuccullata. The sequence continues at coordinate 18,281 of NW_026921451.1, read as the reverse complement.
CTTGATATAGTTTGCTTGAGGAATATTTTGGAAATCAAGTATTTGATTTGTGTATGTTTTCATGGAGAATATGTCTGTCTTCCTTTTACACTTAGTAAGCCATTCCTGTAATTCTTATCTTCAGAAAAATTCAGCCTTTTGCTATATTTTGATTCGGATCAGAGATATCTTTGAATATTTATTTCATATGCATACATATATAAGAATCCATCACTTATTGCCAAAGATTTTGCTAAGTTGTATATCATTGTATTCACTCCAACCTCTTTGTATAACAGAGGAAGTGTGATTTAATATTTGCTCACTTTACTTTTATAATGTTTACACAAAAAACCCGCAAAATCATTTGATATACATTTGTACATTTATGCTGGCATATATCAAAATTACATGTTTAAACTAAATGCTTTTATGCTCTTGAATATACGTGCTGTTAATTATTTTTTTGCCTTAAATTTTTATACCCCCGCAAACGAAGTTTAGGGGGGTATATTGGAATCACCATGTCCGTCTGTCCGTCTGTCTGTAGACAAGATTTTGTCCGGATCGTTTCTCAGAAAGTGTTGGATGGATTTGTCTGAAAATTTATACACTTATTATTCACCATATGAAGGTGTGCACCTGGGATTTTCATCATGATTGGATGATTTTTCTGCATTTTACAGGCGTTTTTTCTTTTTTATTTTGTGATTTTGTTTGGGTCATAACTAGAAAACTATTAGACTTACAATCATCAAACTTTGACAATTTATGCATCTTGGGTAGACGGTGTGTCACGACCTATTTCAAGGTCACTGTGACCTTTAATTTAAGTGATTTTTTAAAAAAAACTAAGTCTTTAAAATTTTAAATTTCATAATCCTTAAAAATGTAAAAAATATATTTGTATCCTTATTAAAAAATGCTAAATTAAGTAAAAACTTATTTTTTATCATATACTTTACAGCAAATTCTTTAACAAATGTTAATGATTTGAGAGGAATTCAGTTTGTCCCATGGGCATAATTATCAAGCACTGGTCAAGGAGAATTTTTGATAGCAGAAATGTGCATGTCAAATTAGAGAGAAATTAATGAGTTCATTGTCGGGAGTTAACTGGCAAGAGCATCTCTAGATCTAATCTTAATTTACCTCTTGGGAGTTGGGTAAAAAGAAATGGCCTTATAGTTGCTTGTGTTAATTAAGAGTTCTTGATGGCTGTAGTTCAGATAAAGATTTTTCAATTGGTGTAATGTAATAAAAACAAATTGATGTTTTAGTGTATGATTAAAACTGAATTAGTATTGTATGATATAATTAAAATTAATTATATATATGTGTTCATTGAAAAAAAAATTACATTTCAATTTTCATATATTTGCAACAAATTGCAGTCATGTCTCACTTGAATTTTATAGTCTAAAGAATAATTAATTTTTGAATTTTTTTTATTAGACTGTAGCATTTCCATTATTTCATAATATTGCAATAAACAATTTAAAGCTGCAGATGGATATTTGTTAAGCTCTAACACAGCCAGTTTAGAATTATATGATGCATTATTTGTTTTAATTAATCCCTACACTGTAAGTCTCTTAGAGATGTATGTACAATATTTTAAACATGATAAGATATGGAAATTAGATCATTGAAATCTGTGTCAATCTGTTAATTAAGGTTACTTAATTTTCTTGCACCCTAACCAATTTATGATTATCAACAATATCTGATGGGCTTATCATGCTGTGGCAAGGCACTTTATTAGACAATAGTGAATACCACTTTCTAAATCCATAAAATATTTCTGAATTGGCACCTACTCTGAAAAACCCAGCGGGGGTATTTGTCCCTATTGGACAGTTCTAGTTCTACATGATACATGTATCATTGTTTTTATCAACTGAATATGCCTTTTGTTTATTATTAATCAATGTACAGTGTACAATGTGATCTTGTTAAAAATGTAATAATTCCCTTATATTGGAGTTTTAAAGGCTCATTAGTTGAATGACCACATTCATTTGCTTCTGGTCACCTGTCTAATTTTTACTGAATAATTTGTGATGTCATTTCCTGCCTTATTTTAAAATGTATCAAAATCAAGATAGCAATTTTGGCACCTTTATAGATATTAAGATGAATTATTCATATCATTTTTCTTACCTCTTTTGTTGCTTGAATGAATAAAAAAAATATAATTTCTATATCAAGATAATTTCTAAGATACTTTAAATTTCAGCTTTATCAGTTCTATTTTGAAAACAATAATATTTGATCCTTGATGCGGTTTCATTCAGTTTGTTGTGTTAAAGGGAAATGGCTGATAGAATTAAATTGTTTTTTTTATGTACAACGTATCTTTCTTGCATTTAAACTTCATGTTGATAAAGAGAATATATGTACAGTATTATTTGAATATGTGTGTGTGAATATCCAAACGGCAATAATTCCAGCTATTACTGATATCTTATTTTCGTCAAGGCTTTAACTTTAATTTTCATTTCAAAACAAAATCTTTGTTTATCAAAAGTTCAGGTATCTGTTCTCATATAGGCTCATGGAATATGTACAGTCAAACTCTATACATAGTAGGGAAAATTGTAGAAATTGAGTTAAAAACCAACACGAAAAAAATAGAATTTTAACATTCAAATTCTTGTATATCATCAATAGTATTCGAAAATTACGTAGTTTGAGATACTGAAGTTAAATTGTACACCCTATGTAATTATAAAAATGTTCATTTTTTTTAACTTGTTTTTTTTTCTATCTCATGCATTTTAATTATAAAGCAATGTGTTCACTAGAAAATATATTATTTATTTTTCATAATTTTGAGTCTTATAGTCATATCTTATAATGTACTTTATCTGTAGGTTTTTGGTAGTTTCTTTATATTTGCGCTGAAAAAGAGAGCTTTATTATATTTACAAAAGTTGCTTTACATACAAATCTATCTCCTTCTCTCTTGTTTGCTTTTTTTTATAATGAGAGATTTGGGTGAATATCTTACAAATAACAATGACAGAAGAATTTTCAAAAGCTGAAATACCCTTGGCTATTATGGCGTTGCAATAGTAGCCGACACTCAAATACTATTTTTCAAATAGTAAACAAAATTAAATGTGAAAGTAAGTTGGCTTTAAGGAAGTGCATTCAATTTTATGAAGTCCAACATAGATACTTATCCAGTGAAAATGATGAAACATTTGTTATGATGATGCCAAACATTATTGTCATCTTGTAAATTGTATGGAACATATAACGTTTTTCAGAGTTGGTAGGTTGAGGCGGTGTTAGGTGGGGTGCAATCTAATTAAAATTAGAAATAAGATCTGCTCGCATACTCACTACACTAACATCTAGCAACATCCCATGGAGGGTCACATCATAGGTCAATTAAAGTGGGGTGGGGTTGAGTTGAGGTGGGAACGGTTTGTATGGTATTTGTACTGCAACTTCATTTCTTTACAGAGCACAACTTTATCCTGTTTATGCAGTCTTCAGACCTTAAGCTTTAAGAATTTTTCATTTTTTTTATTATTTAAATCTCCAAGATATGATTACCTTCCTTATTTTCCTTTGCATATCATTTCCAGCTTGTGTAAGATGCTGTTTAGATTTTTACATTTGTTATTTTTCAAGCATTGAATGTCGCTGATTATTATTTGTTATATATATGCAACACAAAACCAAAAAAAAATAAAGTTTTATTTACAATAAGATTTTTTTGTTTGTCTGAGATATTTAAAACAGGTTATTGAATGATTAATTTTCATGCTTTTTATCCAGTATTTTCATTTTTCCTTAAATTGATAAATACGTCTAATACAAAAAAAGAGCTATTGGAACTTTTGAAAAGTGTTTTGAAACGATGCCGAATGATGTAGTTCACGCAGAATGACTCAAGTTTACGAAACATTGGATATATCCTTGAATTAATGTTGATATGAAACACGACTTTATCAGCGATAGCATCTTTGAAAAATATCTTTTGCAACCTAGCTACAACTGATAAAAAGATTGCAGAACGTGTGTTGTATTTTTATCTCACCTGAGCGGAAGGCTCAAGTGAGCTTTTCTGATTTTGTCCGTCGTCCTTCTGTATGTCTGTCCGTCCGTTCATCTGTAAACTTTTCACATTTTCGACTTCTTCTCAAGAACCAATGGGCCAATTTTAACCAAACTTTGTACAAAGCATCCTTGGAAGAAGGAGAGTTTAAATTGTTAAAATAAAGGGCCAAGTCCCCTTACAAGGGGAGATAATCAAGAAAAGACAAAAATAGGATGTGGTCACAAAAAATTCTTCTCAAGAACCACTTGGCCAGGAAAGCTGAAACTTATGTGGAAGCATCCTCGGGTAGTGTAGATATTAAATTGAAAAAAAACTTGACCCCGGGGATAGGGCTGGACCAGAACACATCTTTAAAAATCTTCTCAAGAACCATAGGGTCTGGAAAGCTGAAACTTATGTGGAGGCATCCTTAGGTAGTGTAGATAAAAATTGTTAAAATCATGACCCCCGGGAGTAGGGCGGGGCTACAATAGGGAATCCAAGTTTTACATAGAAATATATAGAACAAATACTTAAAAATCTTCTTCTCAAGAACCACTGGGCCAGGAAAGCTGAAACTTATATGGAAGCATCCTTGGGTAGTGTAGATATTACATGTATATTGTTAAAATCATGACCCTCGGGGGCAGGGCGGGGCCACAATAGGAAATCCAAGTTTTACATAGAAATATATAGAACAAATCTTTAAAAATCTTCTCCTAAAGAACCACTGGGTCTGGAAAGCTGAAACTTATATGGAAGCATCCTTGGGTAGTGTAGATATATTAAATTGTTAAAATCATGACCCCCGGGGGTAGGGCGGGGCCACAATAGGGAATCCAAGTTTTACATAGAAATATATAGAACAAATCTTTCAAAATCTTCTTCACGAGAATCACTGGGTCTGGAAAGCTGAAACTTATGTGTAAGCATCCTTGGGTAGTGTAGATATTGTATTGTTAAAATCATTACCCCGGGGGGTAGGGCCGGGCCACATTAGGGAATCCAAGTTTTACATAGAAATATATAGAACCAATCTTTAAAAATCTTCTTCTCAAGAACCACTAGGCCAGGAAAGCTGAAACTTATGTGGAAGCATCCTTGGGTAGTGTAGATCTATGTTAAATTGTTAAAATCATGACCCCCGGGAGTAGGGCGGGGCCACTATAGGGAATCGAAGTTTACATAAATTAATATAAATATATAGCACAAATCTTCTCAAGCACCACTGAGCCAGGAAAGCTGAAACTTATGTGGAAGCATCCTTGGGTAGTATTGATTTTAAAGTTTTAAAATCATAAAAGGGAAGGGTGTAGTGGGACATGATAGGTATAGCAAGAGAGGGAATCTGGTAAACTGCATCACCCAAGTTACTCAGGTGAGCGATGTGGCCCATGGGCTTCTTGTTTTTTTTTTTCAGAATGAGAAAAAACTATAAAACTGATCATCAAAAGAAAATACCATTCACATACTTGTTCTGCTTTTTTTGAGAGGGAGGATACGAGATACACATATGCTTTCACGTTTGAATGCATTTATTGAAATGATTGATTACATAACCTTTTTTCCCTGTGCACGTTTTCCTCTAAGCAATGAACCATTCCTGATTACAGATGCATGTCATGGTATCCCAGAGATCTCCAAACGCAACATATAAATTCTGAATTTTAGCAGATGCTTTAATGTTTTAGAATGTTCTTAATCCCTGAATGATTAAAGCAGTTTAAGAAAAATGAGGGGTGTTTTTTTGATAAACCTACTTTTGTGTATTTATGAGACTTTTGGACAAAAGACATTACCTGAAAATGACAAGACAGCCGTGTTACCGAGTACAACCTCCAGCAAACAATTCAAAATTATACGGGATATCTTAAATCAAGAAAGTTTATCGCGATTCTCAATGATACAGAAAATTGAGACCTTGGTGATGGATGCAATTGATAGCAAAAACTTTAGTCAGGCCCTTGAGAAAAGGCTTAGCGAAGTTGTAAAGGAATTAGGTGATTTGAAAATAAATGACGACATATTACAGGAAGAGAACACAAAGCTCAAAGAAGAAATAAAGGATCTTTATTTGATACTCAATAATTATACAAGGGTCGAAGTAGCAAACGTACAAAGCCTTAATGATTCGGAAATTTTATATCTCATGAGGAAAACTTCATTTGTGGAAAATCAAATTCAAACATTATCGTTACAGAATTTGGATATAAATAAACAGTTAGTATATTTGATGAAAAGAGATCTGAACTCTCTTAAGAATGAAACAATAGGTCTAAATGAGAAATATGACAAAATGCTGCAAGAGAACTATGCTTTTCAAAATCAAAGTATGATGAATGGAAGAAAATCCGCCCGTTTAATCGAGCGTCTTTTGTCGATGGAAAATGGTTTGCGGACTCTTGTGGAGTCTTTTAATAAAACAATGGAAAATTATCATCAAAAGGCAACAGATGTTAAAGGTAGGTTAGTAACTGTTGTCTTCTTACTTTGACAAATAAGCCATTCACTTGTTATTTCATCTTTACGTTCAAATTTATTATTTCGTAAATAACTTACATGTAACTTCTGTTATAGAGGGCAATCATTTAATATTGGTATTGTGCGAAAGTCTGCTTTACGTATTTCTGTTTTAAAAAAATATAATTCTGCTTTAAGTTTAATGAAGTGAATTGCGATTTTTATGATAAGATAAACTCGGGATAATTTTAAGTAAAATGTTTTGTTTTGTAATGCATTAACTTTTTTTTCTTTCTCCTTCCTCAATTACTTACTGCCACTATTTGAAGAATTTATCTTTGACTAAATTACTGAATGTTATTTATGTTTTACAGCGAAGGATTTCCGTGCCACAAATTGTGAAAAGGGTTGGGTCCAGTTTGAGGAAAACTGCTACCTTTTCTTAAGGACGGAATACTATTTTAAAGATGCTGTGGTAAGTGGATCCACAGAGAGGAAATATGCACTTTATAGAATATTGAATTTCCAATAACTTTTTAATGTTACTGAAATATTTCATTGTTATTTATTTTGTTTTTTGGGGTTTCAATTTGTTTAAATCTTTTTATCTATTTTTACAGGATTATTGTAACAGAGCCGCAGCTGGTGCTCACCTCATTGAAATTAAATCTTCACGTGTAGAAAACTGGATTAATCTGCAGCTCAAGATACGAGGTACATTTTGCTAAAAATGAACTTTTTTATCAGGTAGATGAAAAAAAAAATATTTCAGTGATCATGGTGATTCTTCTAAAATTTCTTTTGCAGGTTTTCAAAATGCCTGGATTGGATTGACAGATATACTCAGTGAAGGCAGCTTTGTCTTTATCTCAACTGGAAGTAAACCATCATACACGAATTGGCACGAAAACGAACTTAACAATGTAGGGAAGGTAGAACACTGTGTTGAGAAGTATAGGACAGGATTGAAATGGAACGATAGACCCTGTGACGTAAAACGTCCCTTTGTTTGTGAGCTGGGTCTTTAAAAAGATTACCTTCTACCTTATCAACGTTTTCTAGTGAGGTGTGTTCTACAAATGTATACGCAAAAGGACGAATGGGAAGCATCGAAACTCATAGCATAAGTAGCATATTAAACTGTACATATATTCTAACCGATACCAAATCACAATCAATATTACTGTAGAAAATTATCCACTTTTATCATTGCAGAATAAGCTTTTCAAATATTGTCTTAATTAAACAAAAGAAAGGATGAATGTTTCATTTTTTTTCAAATACTATACGAAGGTTGTTTGGAAAATTTGTGGACGAGTGTCATATATATATATAATTAAAACCGCTTAAGATACATCAATGAAATTTTCAACGTTCAATAAGCATTATCGTTATTATTTATATAATACATTATACGTTCATCTGTTTGTAAATTTTATTTTTTAATAAATTGTTGATAATTTTGACAGCAATTGTATGTCCAGGCTGCGCAACTTCGAAGATTGCGTTTATCTACTTTAAGTGTGACTGAGAAAAAAAATTACAACATTTTTAAAAAATATAGTTGATTGATGTTCCTTAAAGGTACTTGGACACAGATTTGAATTTAATATTTTCTCATTTTTTTCTGTATAATATTACGAATTATATATTTTAATAGCATTTCACACAAAAATTGATTAAAAATTAAAAAACTTATTTCTTTTAAAAATTATTAAAACTTCAAATTTTTTGGCGGGTTTGATTGACACATCCTTGCACTTTCACAAATTTTAACCTTATTCTTAATCCTTAGGAAGAGTGGCAATTTTGATGTGTATTAATGAGAAATATTAAAACTTTTATCAAGAAAAATAATTTTATTCAGAGTAGACATGTTAGAAAGCAAAACACCTTCACACGTATCGTCATTCCGAACTAAGAAATGCGTACAGAGTTTAGCAAATCGAGCACACTCGTGTTATGTACACAGTTTTTGTAAACAGGGCTCGAGTTCTGTTATTGTTTATATTTAGAATACACCGGGTGCGTTCAATCGTCACAGTCTGCTTACCACAACTGCACGGACTGACAATATACCGGTATTGTGTGTTTGTTTTGCTTTCAAACATGTTTACTCTGAATTTTCTGGAATATAGTATTAATATTTTTTAGTTATACAAAACGAGATTGCCACTTTTCCTAAGGATTAAGAATAAAATTAAATTTGTAAGAGTGCAAGGATATATCAATCAAACCCGCCGAAAAATTTGAAATTTCAATATCTTTTAAATGAAATAAGATTTTTAATTAATTTGTGTGTGAAATGCTATTAAAATATATAAGTCGTAATATTATAGAAAAAATAATAACTTCAAATCTGTATCCAAGTACCTTTAAAAATTTTGTTAGCATAGACTTCATAGTATTAATTTTATAGCATCAGTCCACAAACTTTTAGAACAACCCTCGTATATTCCAATTAAATATAAAAACGCATTATTAAAGCTGAACACGACTCGTAAATAGGCATACGCCATTTTCGATAGCATTATCTCCCATACATCAACAATAGGGTATTTTCGTCGCATTCATTACACCTGACTGCTCTATTGTCACGGGTATCGGCGTGGAATGGCGTGTTCGTGCTGCATGGTTATCTTGCATTACCTTTCTTTATATTTCATTGCAGTTACGTTTATCTGTGTTGTTTGTATACAGCACTGACTTACAACTATAATTGTAAATTTATTTTGTATCTTATTTTCCTGCATGAGACGAAGTATTTCGCTATTATTCTTGCTACCGAGTTCTGTTTAGCATACGTTTGTCTACACCGGTGTCGACTGATTACACTGAACAGTGACTAAGTTCTGCCCTATTTGTAGGAGTCTGCAGAGTAGCGAGACTCGGGAACAAAAATGTCGGACAGATTCCTTTTACGAATCGTGTTCAGCGTTATAAGTCTTCCTAAACAAGTAGTCCTTTTTGGATATGATGACGGGCACATTTAAAAGAATCCTTAGCACAACTCTTTATCCTTTCTTCCCAAATATATGTATTCACGTATGTATGAAATTAATTAAGTTATATATATTGAAGTAATCTGAAATAACATTCGTTTATAAGAGTTTTTGAGAAAATATAGAGGATTGCGGTAACAGTTTCTTTCGCGAGAGTAATCTGTCAAAGGATTATTTTTCTTGCTATGAAATAAACAAATTTGCCTTTGTTTAATGTCTATTCACAATAGTTAGAAAGATGAATATTTTAGATTGGTAGATGGATAGATTAGAAAGAGGCGGGGAGAAAGAGAGAGAATTATTATTGTGTGGAAAAATCATAATTTCTCTCTTTTTTTCTAAGAGTTATATAAAACGTCAATTTTTTATAGGCTCACACTTGAACTTCAAGCACTTTCACCCGAAAAAATGATTCGTAAAGATACCTGCATATACATTTATGCAAGTTTTTAATTATGAGATGGGATATAACTGATGATACTGATGAAAACGCAATCATCTGATTTGAATGACGTCAGGGTGAAGATAACGCACAGCGATTAATATCGTAAACCATCCATCAAAAAGAGCCAAGGGTAGAGCAAAAACAGGGACACCTTCAAACAGGATACATAGAATCAGGTGTTTTGGAGGAGTAAGCATCCCCTACTGAGCAGCCACACCTATTGCGAGCTTAAGGTGTTGATCAGGTATACGTAATATTCCTTCGTCAGATAATTGAACAAGCAATTTAGATTACGTGTACATAAGGATGAACATTTGGGAAAAAAACAGTATATAAGATCAAAAATCCATGAAACAATACAAAAGAGAGCACAGCAAACCCGGATCTCCAAATATCAGAGGTGTGATCAGGTGCCATGGAGGAGTGAGCAAACGTGCATAGAAAAACTCTCAATACGAATAAAATAAAAAAAAATTTGTTGCTATCATCCTTAATTTTCCTTTTTTTCAATATTCCTTATTTCATACATACCGCTAGTGCTTTAATTTTTAAACGCTCCAGATCTATTCTTGGATTTTGATTTTTAAATATGTATGTGTGTATATTAAAAATCTGTTGTAAAATGAAAGGTGCAAAAAGTCTTAAAGTTTCCCAAACCGTAAATAATTATATGCTTGAATTAGTGTTGATTTGGAGTACGCCGTCAACTGCGATGACATCTTTGAAAAGTATATTTTACTACCTACAAATATTAAGGAGATTGCAGTACGTGTGTTGTATTTTTTTGAATGAAAAATACTATAAAAGTGATCATGAAAAGAACGGTTACATGTACTAAATACTTGTTTAATTTTTCTTGAGATGGAGGCCAGATACGAGATCTACATGGCATGATTTCACGTTTGAATGCATTAATTGAAACTAAATGAGTAAACAACCTTTTTCCCTGCGCACCATTTACGCTTAGCAATTAAGAATCCCAGATGAATGCATGGTATATAAAAGAGATATCGAAACACAGCATTTCAATTCTGAATTTTAGCAGATGCTTTCAATGTTCTTAATCCCTGAATGATTAAAGTGGTTTTAGAAAAATGAGAGCTATGCTTTTGATATACCTACTTTATGTATTTATGAGAGTTTTGGACATGCGACTTTTCCTGAAAATGACGAGACGAAGAAAACGACCCTTTTGCCAAGCACGACCTCTGGGAAGCAATTAAAAATTATACGGGATATAATGAATCAAGAAAATTTAGCGCGATTCTCAATGATACGGAAAATTAAAACCTTGGTGATGGATGCAATTGATAGCAAAAACTTTAGCCAGACCCTTGAGGAAAGGCTTAATGATGTCTTGAAGGAATTAGGTGACTTGAAAATGAATGACGACATATTATATAAAGAGAATACAAAGCTCAAAGATGAAATAAAGGATCTTTATTTGATACTCAATAATTAAACAACCATCGAAGGTTCAGACGTTCAGAGTCTTAATGATTCGGAAATTTTATATCTGAAGAGGAAAACTTTATTTGTGGAAAATCAAATTCAAACGCTATCATTACAGAATTTGGATATAAATAAACAGTTAGTATTTTTGATGAAGAGAGATCTGAATTCTCTTAAAAACGAAACAACCGGTCTAAATGAGAAATATGACAAAATGCTGCAAGAGAACTTTGCTTTTCGAAATCAAAGTATAATGAATGGAAGAAAATCTACCCATTTAATCGAGCGTCTTTTGTCGATGGAAAACGGTTTGCGAACTCTTTTGGAATCTTTTTAAAAAACAATGGGAAATTACCATCAAAAGGCAACAGATGTTAAAGGTAAGTTAGTAACTGTTGTCTTCTTACTTTGACAAATAAGCTGTTTACTTGTTATTTCATCTTTACGTTCAAATTTATTGTTTCGTAGATCTTACATGTAACTTATTGTAAAAGGCAATCATTTACCCCCCCCCCCCCCCGCTTGAAAAGTAGGAGGGTATATAGTAGTCATTATGTCCGTCCGTGCTTCCGTCAGTTCGTCTGTTACGCTTTGGGGTACCAATCTCTTATCCGCAACGCCTCTTATACTACTGAGTGAAATTTAATGAAACTTTCACATAGCAAAACATGGAAATTGTCAATATATTCTTTCCTAAGACGTCACATATCCAAGCAGGTACTTCTGATAAAATAAAAAGGAAATGGGTCTTGAAAATAAAAGAGTGACAATTTTAACAATATTATTATATCTCTCCTTTTTTTTAATTCTAGTCTTTAATAAGTAGATGTAAAGGGGGGCACTAACACATCTAATACGATACTCTCCTGATTATGAGGAGAGTAGTGTATCAGAAATCCTTGGCTAGCGAAGATGACATGTGAACATGGAGCTTGAAACAACTTAGCATTTATCATAATAATAAGGGGACAATTTTATTGTTCAAAACACTCCTTATCTGATATCTCGAAGGTTTTTGGGGAATGGATCTTAAGAAATGGTACTTTACCGGGGTTAATTAAAATTGTTATGTTTTTATTTGATTTTTTAAATATTTTGTGAAAAGAAAGATTATAGAATTAATACACACAACAAAAGCACAATCTTATAAATTAAGACTTCTTAGATTCGCTCTGAATACGTTTGTTCTGCACAAGAGTACATGTATACGGCACGGATCTATATGAGTCTATTTTAAGAACATTAGAATTCGGAAAAAACTGCTTTCACAACTTATCTTTTTAAAAATAACATTTTTTGAAACATAATTATAATGAATTGTTAAATGTAGATGTCATACTTCATATAAAATCATAATGGTTCTAGCTGTTGGAATTTCATTAATTATGAATAATTATATATATAATATTTACTAACAACGCAATTAATTGTGTGTATATTGCGAAAAAATCGCATGGATTAAGAGTTGAAGACCCCTTTGTTGCAACCACTATTGAAATAACGACCACTATTGAAATAATTATATCAATAGTGGTTGAGAGTGCATATCAATAGCAAACATAGTTCATAACCACTATTGAAACACAACCACTATTAAAATAATTATATCAATAGTGGTTGAGAGTGGATATCAATAGCAAACATAATTCATAACCACTATTGAAATACGACCACTATTGAAATAATTATATCAATAGTGGTTGAGAGTACATTTCAATAACAAACATAATTCATTACCACTATTGAATTACGACCACTATTGAAATAATTATATCAATAGTGATTGAGAGTGCATTTCAATAGCAAACATAGTTAGTATCCACTATCGAAATATAACCACTATTGAAATAATTATATCAATAGTGGTTGAGAGTGTATTTTAATAAGACACATAGGTAATTACCACTATTGAAATACGACTACTGTTGAAAAAATTACCGGTATTTCAATAGTGGTTCTGATTTATTTTGATAATTAACATAGGTTTCAACCACTATTGAAATAATAATCACTTTTGAAATAAAGATTTCAATATAGATTAAATTATGATTTTAGTTTTGTAATTTTATCAGCAACTATCAAAATAATTATTTAAATCACTTTTGAAATTATAATTTCAATAACTATCTATATCTTCATTTAAGGACAGATGATGCAAACAAAATATGGATGCCGGGATTGGTATATATCTTTTGGTCTGATTTCATTGAAAATGATGCAAAAAATATATGTCAAGAATATAATTAAATTATAAACCTTCCTTATTTATTCATACACTTTAATTATTAATCTATATGCTTTTCACCCATAATCCAATTTTTGTAAAATTTGGATAAAAAATTACGCGGTGAATTTTTTTCTTTCAATACTTGTCGTATTTTAATAGTGGTTGAAACCTATGGTAATCATATTGAAAAGCACCCTTCCCCACTATTAGATAATTATTTCAATAGTGCTCGTATTTCAATAGTGGTTGAAACCTATGGTTATCATATTGAAATGCTTTCTCACCCACTATTGAAGTAATTATTTCAATAGTGGTTGTATTTCAATAGTGGTTATGAACTATGTTTGCTATTGATATGCACTCTCAACCACTATTGATATAATTATTTCAATAGTGGTTGTATTTCAATAGTGGTTATGAATAATGTTTGCTATTGATATGCACTCTCAACCACTATTGATATAATTATTTCAACAGTGGTTGTATTTCAATAGTGGTTATGAACTATGTTTGCTATTGATATGCACTCTCAACCACTATTGATATAATTATTTCAATAGTGGTCGTTATTTCAATAGTGGTTGCAACACCCCTTTATATTTTGACCGTAAACACTAAAGTGCTCAATACTCATTACCCGTTGTTTCAACGTTAAATTTCCTAACTTTCCTAAAGTTGAAAATATGTTGCATCTTCCACGTTGTATTAACGTTGAAACAAACAAACAACCAACTTTGCATTTTTTAAAACCTTGTTTCAAATCTACAATATCAGAAAATACTCAACATCGAAAACATGTTGAATCTTTAACGTTGTTTCAAAGTTAAATTATCAACAAACATCAAACGTTAAAAATATGTTGCAGCTTCGACGTTGTTTCAACGTTGAATATCGACGAGCATTCAACGTTGAAAATATGTTGCAGCTTAAACGTTGTTTCAACGTTGAAATATAAACGATCATCATAAGTTAAGAATATGTTGAAGCTTCAACGTTGTTTAAACGTTGAAATATCGACGAACATTCAACGCTGAATATATTTTGCAGCTTCAACGTTGTTTTATCGTTAAAAAAGGTTGAGGATTCAACGTTGAAACCTCAACGTTTAAATATAGTTGCTTAACGTTGCAACCTATATTCCACCTCCTTTCAACGTTGAAACAACGTTGCGTGCCTGCTGAATAACATTTGATACGACGAGTTATTCCTCTAAACATATTACCGTAAAACAATATATAACAACATAGGGACATTATGGGAGGTGGGGGTATTATTTAGTGAGGACATTCTCCACAGTACCTCTAGTTTATTATTGGTATTGTGCGAGAGTCTTCTTTACGTTATTCTGTTTATAAAAAAATAATTCTGCTTAAAGTTTGATAAAGTGAATTGCGATCTTAAATGATAAGAGTCCAAACTCAGGATAATTTTAAAGAGTTATGTTTTGTTTTGTAATGCATTAACTTTTTTTTCTTTCTCGTTCCTCAATTACTTACTGCCACTATTTGAAGAATTTATCTTTGACTAAATTACTGAATGTTATTTATATTTACATGTTTTACAGCGAAGGATTTCCGTGCCACGTATTGTGAAAAGGATTGGGTCCAGTTTGAGGAAAACTGCTACCTTTTCTTAAGGACGGAATACTATTTTAAAGATGCGGTGGTAAGTGGATCCACAGAGAGGAAATATGCACTTGATAGAATATTGAATTTCCAATAACTTTTTAATGTAACTGAAATATTTCATTGTTTTATTTATTTTGTTTTTGGGTTTCAATTTGTTTAAATCTTTTTATCTATTTTTACAGGATTATTGTAACAGAGCTGCAGCTGGTGCTCACCTCCTTGAAATTAAATCTTCACGTGTAGAAAATTGGATTAATCTGCAGCTTACGATACGAGGTGCATTTTGCTAAAAAATGATTTTTTTTATCAGGTAGATAAAAAAAATATTTCAGTGATCATGGTGATTGTTCTAAAATTTCTTTTTCAGGTTTTCAATATGCCTGGATTGGATTGACAGATATACTCAGTGAAGGCAGATTTGTCTTTATCTCGACTGGAAGTAAACCAACATACACGAATTGGCACAAGAACGAACCTAACAATGCAGGGAAGGTAGAACATTGTGTTGAGAAGTATAGGACAGGATTGAAATGGAACGATAGACCCTGTGACGTAAAACGTCCCTTTGTTTGTGAACTGAGTCTTTAAAAACTTTACCATCTACCCTTATCAATACGTTTTCTATTGAGGTGTGTTCTATACGCAAAAGGACAAATGCGAATCATCAAAATTCATAGCATAAGTAGCATATTAAACATGCTAAACTGTACATATATTCCAACTGATACCAAATCTCAATCAATTTTTACTGTAGAAAATTATCTACTGTTATCACTGCAGAATAAGCTTTTCAAATATTGTCTTAATTAAACAAATGAACAAATGAATGTTTCAATTTTTTTTCAAATATTATACGAGGGTTGTTTGGAAAATTTGTTGACTAGTGTCATGTATATATGATTAAAACCGCTTAAGATACATCAATGAAATTTTCAACGTTCAATAAGCATTATCGTTATTATTTATATAATACATTATACGTCCATCTGTTTGTAAATTTTATTTTTTAATAAATTGTTGATAATTTTGACAGCAATGGTATGTCCAGGCTGCGCAACTTCGAAGATTCCGTTTATCTACTTAAGCGTGACTGAGAAAAAAAATCACCATTTTTTAAAAATATAGTTGTTTCATGTTCCTAAAAAGTTTTGTTAGCATAGACTTCACGGTGTTAATTTTATAGCATCAGACCACGAACTTTTAGAACAACCCTCGTATATTCCAATTAGATATAAAAATGCATTATTAAAAGTCTTCCTAAACAGGTAGTCCTTTTTAGACATGATGACGGACACATTGAGAAGAATCCTAAGAACAACTCTTTATCTTTTCTTCCCCAATATATGTATTCACGTATGTATAAAATCAAGTAATATATATATATATATATATATATATATATATATATATATATATATATATATATATATATATATATATATATATAAGTAATCTGAAATAACATTCGTTTATAAGAGTTTTTGAAAAAATTGAGATAATTTCTTTTGCGAGAGTAATCTGTCAAAGGATTATTTTTCTTGCTATGAAATAAACAATTCTGCCTTTGTTTAATGTCTATTCACAATGGTTAGAAAGATGAATATTTTAGATTGGTAGATGGATAGATTAGAAAGAGGCGGGGAGAAAGAGAGAGCATTCATATTTTGTGGAAAAATAATAATTTCTCTCTTTTTTTCTAAGAGTTATATAAGAGGTAATTTTTTTTAGGTTCACAGTTGAACTTCAAACACTTTCACCCGAAAAAAAATGATTCGTAAAGATACCTGCATATACATTTATGCTTGTTTTTAATTGTGAGATGGGATATAACTGATGATTCTAATAAGAAATGAAAATCTTACGAACTAAAAAAACAGAAAGCACAATCGTTTAATTTGAATAGCGCCAGGGTAAAGCTAACGAAAATATCAGTGGTGTGATCAGATGCCATAAAGGAGTGAGCATACGTGCATAGAAAAACCCTCAATACGAATAAAATACTTATATATTGCTGCCTTTTAAAAGTCATTTTACTATCAACCTAAGTTTTCCTTTTTTCAATATTCCTTTATTTCATACATACCGCCAGTGCTTTAATTTTTTAGCGCTCGATTATTGGATTTTTTGAAAAAGTATGTATGTGTATTAAAAATCTGTTGTAAAATAAAACGTGCAGAATGTCTTGAAGAATGTCTTGAAGTTTCCTAAACGTTAAATAATTATATCCTTGAATCGATGTTGATATGGTGTAAGCTCTCACCAGCAATAACGTTTTTCAAAAATATACGTATTTTGCAACTTAAAAATGATAAGAACATTCAAAAACTAAATTTCTTCAATTCTGATGAAAAATAACATCGAAGTTAAACGAATTCATCTTGACATTGAAGAAGATAAACAGAATTAAAATTATCTTGAACGAGAAGGATGCGAGCCGTTTTATGTTAACCTTATTATATTAATTTACAGAAGTAGATAAAGTTTGAAAAATCTTCCCTTACTAATATATGTAATAAAAGGGAAAAAGCTCGTAAGACTACTTGTGCTTGTTGTGTTAAAGATACCTTCATTGAATTCTGTATATAAATTCTTGACTTCAACAGATACGTTTCATTCATTTTAATATTCCGTAGAAGAGAGGAGAGCAATGAGGGGTACGTTTGTGTTATATTTACTTCTCTGTATTAATGAGACATTTGGAAAGGAGGACAGTATTGGGGAAAAATCGTCCTTGCTGCCAAGTACGACCTCTGGCAAACAATTAAAAATTATACGGGATATATTAAATCAAGAAACTTTGGCGCGATTCTCTATGATACAAAAAATCCAGACCTTGGTCATAGACGCACTTGATAGCAAAAACCTTAGCCAGGCTCTTGAGAAAAGACTCAGTGATGTTGTGAAGGAATTAGGTGACTTGAAGATAAACGATGACATATTAAAGAAAGAGAACATAAGACTCAAACAAAAGATAAAGGATCTTTATTTAATACTCAGTAATTATACAACCATCGAAAGTGCAAACGTTCAAAGC
>NW_026921450.1:0-18786 GCF_032062105.1 Saccostrea cuccullata | reverse complement strand
TATTCACTATTTATGATAGAGGCAAATCCGATTGAACATTAATAGTTTATACATAGGCAATTTAAGCGTTTCTGGCATTTTTTCAGCCTTGTCCTTATTCATATACAGGAATTGAGGTTTATGATTAATTGATATCATTTTTAAATTTTGCTTTCTTGAAGACCTATGATTTTTTTTATTTTTCCTTATATTACATTGATCATTTATCATTATTAGAAAACGTTTAAATTTCGAAGTGTTTTAATATATATATATATATATATATATATATATATATATATATATATATATATATATATATATATATATATATATATATTTATTTAAAGGAATGACTCTAATCTTGGCCAGATTATCGAGTATAATATGGTTTGGGTCAGTTTAAGCGTTTTTATAATCCGCGAAGCGGATTATAAAGCGGAAACTGACTCAAACCATATTGTACTCGATAATCTGGCCAAGAATTAAAGTCATTCCTTATAATTTAATTTTAAAATAATTAAACAACTGGGGATGTAAAATTGTGTTGTTTTTATTTTCAAATTTACCGCGCAATAATACAACCGTAGTAACGGAAGTGATGGGAAGCAAGGGGAGGTAAAAACTGATACATAGATCTAGCAGCCATGATGCTTGTTTACATGAGGTAAGATCGAGCAACTGTTTGAAGTTAAAGGTACATTCATTAAATCTGGAATTTTTCATGAATCCGAAGGACTGGAAATGAGGGGATTGATGGATACAGATGATTCAGCTGGTTGTCAAGGGGGTGTGTCCCCATACCAAACCAGATTATACAAAATGTTATGGTTCCTTTTTGGAAATCAACCAATGAGAGACAAGAATACAAACAGAATTAAATTATATATATATATATATATAATTTATATATATATATATATATATAAAACCAAAGTCTACACATTGCATAATAGAGAATGACTTGTCATATTGAATCATTTATTTTAAAAGATGTAGTCTCATAATTGCAAAAGTATTTGCAAACATATTGATTAATGTTAGCTCGCTGAGTTTTATTTGCAAAGGCAGTTGCAGATATATTATAACATCTTCCAAAAATAATGAATCAGTGCTTATTTTTTTTCTAACTCCTTGTCTTGTTTTGCAACTTGATTTTTTTTTCTAAATTACTTGAATTATCTCTAACCTAAATAACAATAAATTAAAATTATTTCAAATTTTGGGTTTTCACTTATGGCATTTTCCCCTTGCATTGTGTCAATTGAATGGCGGAGCACGCACAGTAAAATGTATTGCAAATGTGTCGGATTAAACAGGTTCGCTGTAATGAGTTTTGACAATAAAGTAATGTACATCCTAATTATCCATTCCAGACATACTTGCCATTTATTAGTATAAATAACAACGAAATATTTCTAATTTCAAATTTATTACAACACATATAAAGTACATCTTTTGCAGAATACATTCGGTAGAACAAGATCACAATAATTTATTGCTTTACATAATCCTTCACCCCTGAAAACATATTTGTTTAGTCACTTGATGTCAAACAGTCTCTTAGAAAAAGAACCCCGTGATAAATGTTAAATGTAAAACCGGCTCTTGAATCAAAATGGATTCCTCTAATTGATGGATGATCTTTCGTCTGTTAAGAAAAAATAGTATTGAATTAATGTTTCACAGAAATAGGAACATATTTCACTTTGAAAAACCTCTTATAACCTTTTGAAAATTTCACAGTAATACAAAAAGAAAAAAAAAATCTGTGTTATATTAAGATTTAATGATGTTTACCTAGTTCCGTCTGATCAGCATGGTGGTCCCCTTCACTGACGTCGCACTCGTTACTGTGGGACGCCATGGGTTGATCCAGGACCCCGGGGACCATTGACCGTTAAGGAAGGCGAGGTGACAGGCGTTGAACCACCAGCCTCCTCTAATGTTACTGCCAGCAGCACAGTTACCTCCACTATACCCGTCGTTATCTCTGTCCGGGGTACTGAAGTACATCCCAGACAGATCCCAGTGATTGGGAGCACCAGTGTGTAACATAGCGTCTCCTGTAAAATTAAACAAAAGCAATCAAAGACAAAATGGATTTATATATCTTCAATTTAATTGTCATTAATAATACT
This sequence comes from Saccostrea cuccullata, assembly GCF_032062105.1. NCBI lineage: Eukaryota > Metazoa > Mollusca > Bivalvia > Ostreida > Ostreidae > Saccostrea > Saccostrea cuccullata. Next base: position 16,666 of record NW_026921450.1, on the reverse strand, counting down.
GAGGTAATTCTAAGATAGACGGCTTTAGGTGCTGGAAAGAGCGATAATATTTATTTAGTTCAGTCTTTTAATCCCCTATATCTATAATACTGGCACCTGAAGAATTAGAGAAAATATAAAACAGAGATAATAATTATTAATTTATATCACATTAATTTTAATACTGAAGTACGTCTGAGATACACAGTTTAACGTGTCGTTTCCTGTAAAGAGAGATAAAAATAATACAAATCAACAAAACACTGCGGAATTCACATAGCATCCTTTCTAGTGTAACAATAAACAACAGACGTGTTACACTTTTTAAGCATGGTATTATGGGGGGGGGGGGGGTTAAACGTCACTGGGAATGTAAGAAAACATCACAAAATGAAATTTTAATATTTATCCGAGACCGTGTCTTTAAACAGGTATACATAACATGCAATACTAAGTAAATCATTAATAACGAGATAAGATATGGTGCATATGTGAATGTTTTAAGATGGTAGATTTCCTATTAAATAAATGGAAATGTGAAACGGGTTAAGGTCCTTAAAATTTGGCTTTTAAGCTTTTTTATTTGAATATTTATCCGATCAAAATTTTTTTTATCATCAAATTTTCGTAAACCTTTCGACATTTAAGGTTAATGACGCACTGTAAACTTCCTTTTCCGTAGTAGTAAAAAATGTGAATCATTAAAAATCAGACTAACATGCTCTGTAAACTTTTTCCGTATCAGTTAAAATGTGAATTATCAAAAATCAGGAAACCCACGCTGAATAACAATGTTGAACAAATGTAATTATTGGATTTATTTGTTTAAAAAAAATAACATAATTTCTTGTACATAAAATGTATAATTAGAAATTTTATCTACTTGACAATAACAAATTCAACATCTGCTGATACGTGCATGGTACCTGCAAGTGATATTCTGAAATACTAAACATGTTTCATTAGCGTGGAATCAAAAACGTATACAGAATATCAGAAAAAAAATTACCCTTCTCTTTTTTCAATGACTCTATAATACTTCAATACAGAAAGGTATTTTTATGATAATATCCGTACTAATAATACTTCAATACAGAAAGGTATTTTTATGATAATATCCGTACTAATGATACTTCAATACAGAAAGGTATTTTTATGATAATATTCGTTTTATGATAATATCCGTACTTTGAACATAATTTTGAGAATTTAACGTGGATACACTTACCTAGCGTTCCCGTGGCAGGGCCTGCAAGAAAGAGCTGATATTTTCCTGCTTCGTCTGAGACAGAGAATCGATCGTACATTTCATAGAGCGTTGTACCATTCTGGACAGTGATGGATACATAAAGGGATGAGGTGTTTTCTTTCGTTAATTTATGGATTACGTCATTTCCTGTATAAAGATATATCTAAAATCATCTGAAAAGTTCATCGAATACTATTAATTCTTTTAAAATCTATATGAATCTACCGTAATGAAAAATCAAATTATTTTCCATAGATATAGACAATATTGCTAAATTTGGTCTCATTAGAATATGCCGCTAAATGATATTCTTCTTTTCTATTTTTTATTATTTGAAATATCAATTAAACACGATATCTAAATATCATAGAACACACATTACCTAGTCTTAAATTTTGATCTTTATTACGCATTATAATTTTTTACTTGTCACAAGAATTTTTGTATCTTCAAACTTTGAATGAATAAAAAGTTCTTATTTGAAACCGATTTACACTTACCAATCCAGACGTTCTGTTCTGGTGAACCAAAACCATTCTTATAATCCGCCCAGTTCCTGTCAAAGATCATGGATCCGTCTACGCGTTTCTGAATGGCCTTTAAAAATTAACACGCATAGCAATTTAATTTATTGCTTTGAACATTCATAGGATCCATATGTTTTGATATAAAGTACAATACAATCCTACAATCCTTAAAATAACCAAAACAAGGTGTGTTATACTAAGTACTTTTAATAATAAAATAAACGACCTACCGTCCATCCCCCGCCCATCGTGGTCATATCGCAGTACACACTTACTGGAATGGTTAATGTACTGTAGGGGTATATATCATACACCCCTGTGATGGTTTGTCCGTTTTCTTGAAGATCCTTGCAAGTTTTGGGCATGCTAGAAAATTCTAAAAAAAAATAAAGAATACCAGAATCATACAATGTATATGTACAAGAGGTGAGGGGATATATAATGCCTGCATGAGATATAAATGTTAATTGTGGAAACAAAAATGTTAACAACATGTACGATGCGTATTATGTTTAACTGTTCCTTATTATTTAAAATCAATCTTGTTTTCCAATTGATACAAATCTTTGATTTATGACATGGCTAAAAGTACCGTATTTAAAATTAAACACAATTATTTTCATTACTCTGTTGACTGAAAGAAATGTGAAAGGGGAATTGATTGAAGATAATTAAGATGATAAACAATTTTGACACTGAAATAGATGTTGAAAAATGTAGTAAAATGATGATATCGTTTTGATGTATGATATAATGTATAACCGATCGACAGGGTTGTTTAATCCTCCGTAGTACAGGCCAGCTGTTTTCAGGATTCTCATATCAGCTTTCAGAACAGCTGTTCTTTAAGATAGGAATTTCGAGATGGGAGCTTAAGTGAGGTTTTTTCGTTGATTTAGTTAATGACAAGCTATAATTTTCTGATGGTTTGGACTGATCATTGTCACAAAGCTTAAATGAATAATACTAAAATCTCAAGGTGTAGAAATTTTATCTTATGTTTTCCATTACATGCTAAGGGATATTCCGAAAAGAGAAAATAGAAAATCACAAAGTATAATTCAATAAAACTCAAATTAAAAAAATAATTGAAAATTAAAAAAAATATCACAGAAAAAAAAATCAGCAAAGGGATAATTTTTAGAATCAGTTATATTAAAAATACAATTGTTTATACTGCATAAAAAGAAGTGTCAAAGAAAAAATCGTGTCTCTTCGAGAGGGATTTAAAACAAACCAAAGAAGTAAACATAAAGAAAAAATAACAAATATACATACCGTCAACAGAGTAGTATCTCCAACCGGCCTCATCAGACATACCAGACGTAAGACTTTTTTGTGGGTATGGCATTTCTTCATTTGAGAGTTGAAACCAAAGAAGACGCACTCCCTTTGACACATCACGGCGCAGTTGGTCAATGAATGAGCACTGTATTCTCCTAAAAGTTCATAATTTGATTTCTTATCATTGAATTCCAGTTTCGCGGTATATTTCTGAGAAATAATGTTAGCTTTAGATAAAGCTAAGAAGCCGACCATTAAAGAGATAACCCACTGACTGCTCATTTTTTTCTTTTTACTTTCTTAAAAAAAACCCTGCTGCGTTCTTGTGAATCTGTGAAATTCTGCCAAATGGTCTTATAAAGTGCCAAATATATACATCGTACCTTAATCAATGCCTGAAAAGCGATTGGCTAACTGTTATGTACTCTATATTTTACTGTTGTGTAAGTATAGGTTACATCATAGATGCCGAGTAGTATTGATTCGCTTCGCGCCCTGGATTTCCACGCCCCATGAAAACGATATAACCAATAGTACGAGGCAGTCTATGATGTAAGCAAATTGTCGCATGTCTGATGACGTAATTTTTTTCGAGTGTCAAAATTCAATATTAAAAAAAATCACACGATTTCTGCCTCCTGCAGTAATATATGACAGGGCTTGGACAGAATTATCGAATATGGGATATATCGTCACAAAAAAGATCAAAGAAAATCACCGCAGATATGCAACAAGCATCGATTTCATTGAAGATGATATTAATTGTCATAATTGCTTAATCTGAAATAGTACAATATATAATCATATAACAATGAAAATTGCGTTGTTTCTTGATTTTATCATTTAATTTCTATAAAATACTTGATTCTGATTGGATAAAAAATTCTTTTGATAACTGCATCAATAAAATCTATAGTTCGGTTGCACTAACGAGCCGGAACTACTTTGACAGTCGGTACATGTATATTCCCCGCTTCCAGGTTACTTTTTGAAGGAATATTCAAATACCTTTGCTTTAATAAATATTTTCCTGAATTTCGGAACTTGTCCGTAAGGTTCCTGGCTTATTTTCTACTTTCGTTTCATTTTGAATTATCCCCCTTTGCTAAACAAATTAAATTCGTCTGCATGACGACAATACAGTTACGGAAAGAAGGGAAGAAATCGTTTAATCGGCATACTTTTCTTAAATGTTTGACTTTGAGATATCTGGTATGAAACAGAGAACTCTGAAAAAAAGTTTTATTATGCTACCAAAGCGGGGAAAACCGAAAATCTGTTAAATCGTGGTAAACGAGTGACCGACAAACACGACACTCCATGAATTGAGGATGGAATTCTTTAACCTTGAACTATGGGCAGCAGACTCTTTCAGGTTTTACAGCATTGACAGGTTGTGATATGTATATAATTATATATTTGGTTTGAAATTCAGATGAAAAGATGCACAAATGAAATCCAAAATTTCTGTGTCCTAGAACTGTTAGGATATTTGAGTATCTCCCCTTTACATTCATGAACTTAGATAACTTACCGGGAAAATATACACAGAGGGATAACACAACAGGTAAGTTTTTTGTCTTAAAGAAATATAAATTATTTCAGAGAATGTTGGTAATCACACGACAATATTTGAGAACGTTTTTCGTTAGCATGGTTAGAGCCATTTTGAATTTTCAGCAACGTTAAGGTTATGGTGATGTATTCGTGCGCACTGTTTTTGATGCATAGATTTAATAGAAAAGGGAAAGAAACTTTCATTTTATTAATTTAAAATCATAATTAAATGATAAGAAATGAATATAATATTTTTTTCTTTGATCGATGTATCAAAGAAAAATTTGGACGGAAAACTTTTTCATCAATGCGCTACGCGCATTGATGAAGTTTTCCGTCCAAATTTTTCTTTGATACATCGATCAAAGAAAAAATTATTACATTCATTTCTTAAGTCAATACCTGTTATGCTCTGATGTTTTTTTTTTCATTTGCTAACTTTGAAATATACATTGTCTTGAATGAAATTTAAAAAAAATTAGCTATTCAGAAATAAATTTCAAAGAAATTATTATTTGATGACGTTATAATGATTCTCAGAAATTATTAAGAATATATTGATTAATTTCGACTTTGATACATTGGCCTCCAATTATTTATGTTACACAAGGCATCGTCATGAACTTTTGAATTTATTTCTTCGGACAACAAGGAGATCATCTAGAAGGACGTAAACATCACCTAACACATCTTAGAAGGATGTACACAACACAAAGCACATCTTAGAAGGATGTAGACAGCATCTAGTACAACTAAGAGGGACGTACACAACACATAGCACATTTTAAATAGTAGTAGTCAGCACCGAGCACATCTTATAGGGACGTAGACAGCGACGAGCACATCTTTTTAAGGACGTAACCAGCACCGAGCACATCTTACAAGGATGTAGAGAACACCGAGCACGTCTTAGAAGGACGTAGACAGCATCGAGCATATCTTAAAAGAACGTAGACAGTACTTAGCACATCTTAGAAGGAGGTAGACAGAACCTAGCACATCTTATAAGGACGTAGACAATACTTAGCATATCTTAGAAGGAAGTAGACATTACTTAGCACATCTTAAAAGGACGGAGACAGCACCAAGCACATCTTATAAAAACGTAGAAACCATCGAACGCGTACATATCTTATAAGGACGTAGAGAGTACTTAGCACATCTTAAAGGACGAAGACAGCACAAAGCACATTTTAAATGACGTAGATAGCATCGAGCACATCTTACAAGGACTTAGACAGCACCAAGCATATCTTATAAGGACGTAGACAGTACTTAGCACATCTTAGAAGGACGTTGACAGCACCGAGCATATCTTATAAGGACGTAGACAGTACTAAGCACATCTTATAAGGACTTAGACAGTACTTAGCACATCTTATAAGGACGTAGATAGTACTTAGCACATCTTAGAAGGACTTAGACAGTACTTAGCACATCTTAGAAGGACGTAGACAGCACCAAACACATCTTATAAGGACGTAGACAGCACCAAGCACATCTTATAAGGACTTAGACAGCACCAAGCACTTCTTATAAGGACGTAGACAGCACCGAGCATATCTTATAAGGACGTAGACAATACTTAGCATATCTTAGAAGGACGTAGACAGCACCAAACACATCTTATAAGAACGTAGACAGCACCGAGCACATCTTAGAAGGACGCAGATAGTGGCCGACTGGGGTTTTATTGTGTGAATACTGCAACAGAAAAAAAATCTTTTTTTATGCCATATATAACTTATATTGATCTCAGTGTACAAGCCAAGTTTGGGTAAAATCCCAGTAATTTTTACGAGACCGTCTAAAAATACACCAAGACAACACATGATATCTCATAGCAGAATTTGTGCAAAATCTTATGCATGAAAAGGAAACACTTGCTTTAGACTTCATCTCGACATTTAGACATATCGACGACGTATTGTCAATAAACAATTTTAATTTCCAGTTTTATATCGATATATCTTGGTGAGACTGAGTTAAAAAGTATCATATTCGAAAGGCACAGCATTAACTCTTTGAGTCTGTTTCCCAAATAAGGACCTCAAAACATCGCAGAAGGGATCAGGTGCCATGGAGAAGTGACTATCCCCTGCCGACCGATTACACCCGCCATTTGCTCCTTTTCGTGATCGGGAAATAACCGAAAAATCGGTCGTCAATTCAGTGCATAAATAATGGACTTACAAATAGAATGAAAAGAATGATAAATTGATATTAATGCTTTCGAGCAATGGGTACTGGTGAACTTTTCGGCGTAACCTTTCTTGATTTCTGTAAGGCTTTTGATTTTGTGAATCATAATATTTTGATTAAAATTGTGACCCTTGAGCAGTAAAATTGGTTGCCTCAATGTTAAACTGTAGATTTCAGTGTTCAGCTTGGAAATATAAAATCTGAAAAACAGTTAGTCACAACGAGAGTGTCACAGGGATCAATTTCAGGTCAACTTCTTTTCTTATTTTATATCAATGATCTCCATTATTAATTGAAAAATCATATATTGACTAATTTTCTGATGACCCTACTCCTCACTTTTCTGACAGAAATGTTTCTTCCATTCAAAATATGTTATCTTCGGACATACGTTAGATAGAAACATGGTGTTCTAATATTCACATGATTTTGAACACTATTTAAACAAAATGCATGGTTGTTGGCACACATCAGAGACGGTCAAAACTGACAAAACAAGAATCTAAATTTTAAAAGTGTCAGATCAATTCTTAAGAATGTCACACATGAAAGATTGTTGGAATTCCTATTGAAAATTCACTCAAATTTTAATGCACGTATCGATGCTGTTTGTAAAGCCGTCTGGATAAATATCGGTATTTGCAGGATTAAGAATATTCTCTGCATTGTAAATCTGGAAATTTTTACGTCGATTTTGTTTTTTTCAATTTTGGTCAAAAAGCTATTGATTAACTTTTACGCTTTAAAATTTTGTGAATTGTCACTGGCGCTAAAAATAAAAATCACTTAAGATTTTCATATCAGTTTGTTTCAAATTTAGATGCACAGTTAGAATACGACCAATATATTCGCAACGTGGCAGGAAATTGCAGAATTGATCCGAAACAATTTTGAAAATAAAAATACAAAAGGATTTGCACTGAAAATAACTTCTAAATTAATTATAACAAACCTCTTAACTTTTGTATGCCTTTTAACCTAAAATGTAATCCGAATAAAGACAAAAATATAACATTTTCTCAACGTTTGTTTTTTCTCAACTAAAATTTGCACGCCATGTCCATTTGGAACTCCCTAGTAAAAGCACTGAGCTCGAGTAATCGCCCGTGTTGATGCATGGTTGGATAAAATAATTGGTCTCTCTTTCTTGGCAAAATAATTAAAAAGGGACACACTGTCTCAGTGCTTTTCAAACCATCGGACAATATTGCATATAATGAGGGCAATTTACACGCACGGGTAATTAGCTTGTAGTTACAGTAGTATAAACAGGTTTCTTTTCAAATCTCACCAGTGCTTACCGACGCCTACCGACACCGAGTTAACATAGACACCAACTTTCAGAAAAAAAAAAATTCTTTACATGTTGATATATTTTTAAGAAAAATATTTTTGCGAATGCATTGCACACACAAATTTGCTAAAAATTTAATTCATAAAATTTCCAGATTTCCATATCAATACAAAAGAGTTGTTTTAATATTGCTTATATAACGCCATTAATTGAATACAGTTTCACAATTTGAGGAAATGCATCCATATCTAGCCTAGAGAGGATTATTAGGTCTTCCACCTTTCTGGAAAGACCTATTGAAATTGTTCTGTTTATTAGGTCTTTCCACCTTTCTGTGGAAAGACCTATTGAAATTGTTCTGTTTATTAGGTCTTTCCACCTTTCTGTGGAAAGACCTATTGAAATTGTTCTGTTTATTATCATTAGGTCTCTTCCAGCTTTCCCTGGAAAGACCTATTGATTTCCTTCTGTTTTTTTTTTCTTTTTTATTATTTTCTGCCATGTGATTTTGAGTTCTACATCTTTATCGAAAAGACTTTTAGTCGCTAAGAATGTACTCCGTAAAAGATTTTTGCAGTTGACCCTGCGTATATGAGCTTTTACCCCTTACGCGTAGTTACGACCCCTTTCGCAATGAAAGCTTGTTATTGCTACTCCTCCGAAACCATAAACCGCAGAGATTCAAACCTTTATTAATGTTTACAACTGATTTAGTAGACCCTCCAATCAAACATTGCGAAAGGATTCGTAAATCCTTCTTTATTAAAAAATTGCCCCTGAAATGTTTGCAATGTTTACGAATATCAAGATCTTACTTTAAACAGCACAAGTCATAGAGACATAGGGCCAACTACAAAAGATTAATTAACTCTTGACCTTAAAATCTAGGTCAAGGTCAAAGGTCAAGGTAATTCAAAATATGTAAAATTTAGCATTTTTTTAGCTCTTTTGTTCTTAACCAAATTCTAAACTTCTTTGCATCTTTAGTATGTACTCTTAAAACTATTTCAGAGATTCCATGCTTGTTCCCTAAGATTGAACCCTCTAAAAGTTAGTGCCCCTTTCAGTGTAATCCCTTGTTATCGCTACTCCTCCGAAACTGTAAACCGTACAGGTACAAAACCTTCAACAATGTCTGCGACTAATTTAGTACACTTCTCATTCTATTAGTGCGGAAAGAATTCGTAAACATTTTAAGTAGTTATTGCCACTGGCAGTTTATGATGTTTATGAAGAACTAGAAACTTCTTAACGACAAGTCGTAAAGACATGGGCCCAACTGCATGAGATCTTTTGACCTTTGACCCTGAATATTAGGTCAAGGTCATTAGGAAAGTATCAAAATTGCTTATTTACGGGCTTTTGGTTAAAATGACCTTGACCTTTACCTTGATATTTGACCTAATCTGACCCTACCTTTTCTCAAAAGTATTATTTATCTTTACCTAGATTCAGCTTCAAGTGTAAAACTCAAGTTTATAAGTTTTTTTTTCTCTTGGATGACCTTGACCTTGATAAATGACCTTGACCTTTGACCCAAAGGTCACAATCAAGCTTAAATATGTGGAGGTATTTATAACTCTCACGTCAACAGACACTTATATAATACCCCCCCCCCCCCGATTTCCCTAAAAAAAATCAATAGCGGCATAGAAAATTTTTCTACAACTCAAAGGACATCACAGATCAAGATAAAATTCGGTTTAGCATGTAAAAGAAAACTCAGAAAAAGTGCCTGAGAGTTTTAAGGTGAATCTTTCCTCCTAAGTACAATTAAATTCTAGTGAATATCGGCAAAATCTACACTTTTTTTCTGTCTGAAATTTAATTGTTGCTGAGTATAAAAATTAATTAAAGCTTGTATTGGCTATTTCTTCGATTGTTGTTAATATCACTCGATTCTCCTGCTCTCATACGATATTTGATACCAAATATTCTTGCTTTCTTTCGTATGTGGAATTTATTTCAATTTTATTTAGATTTAATATTAATGGAATTTATCTCGAAAATAGCGATTTTTCCTGTCAAATAAATTTCCACGCTCTTAATGACACCGATTTTTTTTCCTGAGATGCATGTTTCAAGTTTAATTTATGCTGGTAACTATGAATTCAATTCAAATATAAATGATTATTAAATCTTGCCTATGAGTTTACCATATTCTGTCAAAACGAACGCGGACTTTTTCAAATACATAAATTGCTACGCAACCTCAAATGCATGTATATCCGTTAATAGCAATATCATAATTGACAATATCATATTAACTCGAAAACAATCATCTCCAACTCACATATACAACCTGGAGCTTGTCAGAAGTTTATTAACTGGAACTCTTTGACTGGTCAATGAATCAAGGAAATCCCGGAACCTTGACCGATAAATACAAGACGATTTCAACGGGACCCGTGGTAATGGTTAGAGCGCTCGCCTGCTAATCAGAGGGATCCAGGGATCTAATCCTGCTGGAGCGCCTTATAAATTTTTTTTCTTCTGGCGTTTTTCTTCTTTTTTCAACCCAGATGACACGGAAACACTCAAAAAGCTGGAAAGACCTCTATTGTTCTTCTGAACAATAAGTGTCCTAGTTTTTTTTTATTATTTTTTCCGCCGCATGTTTTTTTTGTTTGAAGATATCGAAAAAGATTTATAGTCCATTACAATGTACTCCGTAAAAGATTAATGCAGTTCACCCTGCGTTAATGAACCTTGACCCCTTTCAAAGTTATTGCCCCTTTCGCAAGAAATGCTTGTTATCGCTACTCCTCTGAAACCGTAAACTGTTAGAGGTATGAAACCTTCACTAGTGTCTTCGACTAATTAAGGGACTCTTCAATCTATTCATTCAAAGCATTCGGCTACCCCTTCAATGAGTTATTGCCCTTGAAACTTTTTGAATTTTACAAATAATTAAAAATTTTTCAAAACAAGAAGTTGTATACATGGGACCAACTGCATAAGATTCATTGATCTTTCCACCTTAAAGTTCATGCAAAGGTCAAAGGTGAAGGTCATTCAAAAAATGAGAAAATTAACTCTTTTTGTCTCTTTGTCTTTTAACATCTATTTAATGTCTCTACCGCATCATTAATATGTACTCTTAAAAATATTTCAGAGGTTTTATTCTTGTCCCCTAAGATTAACCCTATTAAAAGTTATTGCCCCTTGTGCGAAAAACCTTATTATCACTACTCCGAAGAAACCATAGACCGTAGAGAACCAAACCTTCACTAATGTCTTAAGGGTACTCAGCCTAACTTCACTGTATAAGTGCAAGGATCTATGACCCCTAATATGAGTTATTGCCCTTTAACTTCTTTATACTTACTATTAAACCTTGTATCTTGAAAACTATAAATGGTAGAAGCATGGGGACTTAACTGCACAATGTGACCCTTGACCTTTGACCTTAAAATGTTTTGAGTTCAAAGGTCAAGGTCATTTAAAAAAAATTTTTCTCAAATTTTCATTTTTTTTTCAAGCCATTTCCATGAAAATTAAATTTAGAGAGTAAAATATAAAACTATAAGAAATTTAAAAAGGTGGAGAGACCTCTTATTGTTCTGTGAACAATAAGTCTATAGTCAGGCTTCCAAGCTTTCTGTGGAAAGACCTATTGAAATTGTTCTGTTTATTATTATTTTCCGCTGATTTTTTGTTTTCAGGTTTATCGAAAAGATTTTTTTGTTCATCGTAAAGGTCATTTAAACTTTTGGAAAGATTTGATGCCTTTAAGTATGAACTATGAGTGTGCAGTAGTTCTTGCCCTTTGCACGAAAAACATTGTTATCGTCATCCCTTTGAAACTGTAAACCGTAGAGATATAAAACCTTCACCAATGTCTTTGACTAATCAAGGAGACTTTTCAATCTATTCATTGCGAAAGTATTCGGAGACCCCTTCAATGAGTTATTGCCCCTGAAACTTTGGAATTTCATACTTAAAAATTTTCAAAATGAGAAGTAGTTGGAGCATGGGCAACCCTCAACTGCATAAGATTCATTCACCTTTCTATAAAATTTTTGCAAAGGTCAAAGGTCAAAGTGATTCCAAAAAATGAGAAATTAAGCATTTTTTATATCTTTTTTGGTCTTTTAACATATACAATCTGTCTTTGCATTATTAATATGTACTCTTAAAACTATTTCAAATATTTCATTCTTGTCCTTTAAGATTTACCCTATTAAAAGTTATTGCCCTTATGTGCGAAAAACCTTGTTATTGCTATTGCTCTGAAACCGTAAACCGCAGAGAATAAAACCTTCACTAATGTCTTAAGGAACTTTAGGCACAACTTTTATGTTGTAGTGCAGAAAGGATTTAATGACTCTCTTTTAATGAGTTACTGCCCTTTAATGCTTTTGTGTTTACCATTAAACCTTATAACTTTAAAACTATAAGTCATAGAGGCATGGGGTTAATTACAATGTGACCCTTGACCTTAACCTGAATATAGCTAGGTGAGGGTAAGGTCACCTCCAAATATTTTAATTTTCCATTTTTTTTCTTCTTTTAAGCCATTCCTGGTTTGTTTTGTTTTAGATGAAATTTAATTTTAAAGAGATAAGTATTAAATGAAATTGAAATTCAAAGAAGGTGGAAAGACCTCTATATTGGTTCTGTGAACAGTTTCTGAGTTATTTTTTATTATTTTTCCGCCGAATGGTTTTTTGTTTCAAAAGTTATCGAAAAGATTTATAGTTTATAAGAATGTACTCCTTTAATGAATTTTTCGTTAAACCCTGCGTATATGAACTTCGACCCCTTTCAGAGTTTATCTCCCCTTTTGCAAAAATATTTGTTATTGCTACTCCTCCGAACAGTAAATCCTAGAGGAATGAAACCTTCACCAATGGCTTTGACTAATTGAGAGAACCTTAAATCCTTCTTTGCAAAAGTATTCATGACCCCTTCAATGAGTTACTGCCCCCTGAAAGTTCATGAATTTTACAAATGATTAAAAAAATTTAAAGCGAGAAGTCGTAGAGACATGGACCAACTGTATAAGATTCATTGACCTTAAAATTAATGTAAAGGGTCAAAGGTCAAGGTCATTCTAAAATAAAAAAAATTTAGCTCTTTTTAAATAATTCTTTTTTTTGTCTTTTAACATATACAATTTGTCTTTGTGTCATTAATATGTAGTCTGAAAACTATTTCAAAGATTTTATTCTTGTCCCTTAAGATTGACCTTATTAAAAGTTATCGCCCCTTATTTGAAAAACCTTGTTTTGGCTACTGCTCCGAAACCGTAAACCGCAAAGACATGAAACCTTCACTGATGTCTTAAGGGACTTTAGGCACAACTTTTATGTTTAAGTGGAAAGCTATCTGGCTACTCCTTGAATGAGTTTCTACCCTTTAATGCTTTTGTGTGCTGACCATTAAACCTTATAACTTTAAAACTATAAGTCATAGAGACATTGGGTTAATTACAATGTGACCTTTACCATTGACCTTGAATATAACATGAAGGTCAAAGGTCAAGGTCACCTCCAAATTTTTAGAATTTTCATTTTTTTCTTCTTTTAGTCATTCCTGGTTTCTTTTTCATGAAATTTAAATTTAAAGAGATAAATATTAAATGAAATTTAAATTCAAAGAAGGTGGAAATACCTCTTATTGTTCTGTGAACAATAAATTCCTAGTTTTTATTATTTTTCCGCCGCATGTTTTTTTGTTTGAAGATTTATCGAAAAGATTTAAAGTCCATAAGAATGTACTCCGTAAAAGATTATTGCAGTTCACCATGCATAAATCAACCTTGACCCCTTTCGAAGTTATTGCCCCTTTCTCAAGAAATGCTTGTTATCCCTACTCCTCTGAAACTGCAAACTGAAGAGGTATGAAACCTTCACCAATGTCTTCGACTAATTAAGGTGACTCTTCAACCTATTCATTGCGAAAGATTTCGGTGACCCCTTATATGAGTTATTGACCCTGAAACTTTTTGAATTTAACAAATAATTAAAAAATTTTAAAACGAGAAGTCATAGAGACATGGGACCAAGATTCATTGACCTTTGTCCTTAAAATTCATGTAAAGGTCAAAGGTCAAGGTCATCCCAAAATGAGAGAATTAGCTCTTTTTATTTCTCTTTAGTCTTTCAACATATACTTAATGTCTATGCATCATTAATATGTACTCTTAAAACTGTTTCCAAGATTTCATTCTTGTCCCCTAAGATTAACCCTTTTAAAAATTATTGCCCCTTTTGCAAAAAGCCTTGTTATCGCTACTCCTCCTCTTTTTTTAAACTGTAGACCATAGAGATACCAAACCTTCACTAATGTCTTCAGGGGCTTTAGGCCTAACTTCACTGTATAAGTGGGAAAGGATCTATAACCCCTTATATGAGTTATTGCCCTTTAACTTCTTTGTACTTACTATTAAACCTTATAACTTCAGAACTGAAAGTCGTAGTGGCATGGGGTCAATTGCAATGTGACTCTTGACCATTGTCCTTGAAAATTTATTCAAGGTGAAAGGTCAAGATCATTTCAAATTTTAAAAAATTTTCATTTCTTTCTACATCTTTGTATCTTTTAAGCCATTTTTTGTTTTTTTATGATTCTCTAAGGAGTTAGATATAAAAAAATAGAAATTCAGAGAGGTGGTAAGACCACTTATTGTTCTTTGTGAACAATAAGTCTCCTAGTTATTATTATTACTATTCATCTTATTCTAATTTTGACTTGTGTGTCCCAAATCACAAAACTGAAATGTCTCAAAATTCTTTCCAATATTTGCCTGCAGTACTGTGGAATAATTTATCTTTAAATGTAATTTTTTTTTTCTTCATCATATACCAACGTTCAACTTAAATTTTTATATAATTGTATATTTATATACTGTATTATTAAATTGATAATGCATGCATTATTATTGTATGTTTTGTCATATATAACATTGCTGAATGTACTATTTATCATTGTGTATTATTCCATTTTTTTCAATGAAGGCCTCACAGAAGAATAGTGGTCGCACTGATTGGGACACCCTTTTAAAATAAGGTATTATTTTTAGTCAACGTCGAATACAAAGCTGTGTATCATTTGTGATGATGAAATGCATGCTTCCATCACAAAGAAGTGTTTTGTGAGTCGTGGACTTCCATAATTTCTATATTGATTTACATACAGGGAAATAAATACAGATTACGAACAGTGTTCAAGCCCAAACGTTCCTCAAACAATACAATTTAGTAGCTGAGCAAACATTGACCTTTGAAACATCTAAGTAATGGTCAGTGAGGAGTGAACATTCCCTGCAGACTGTCACACACTCGTTTGCTCCTTCTCATGACAAAAAACGTAAAAAAGCTATCGACAATTTAATGTGAAAATTATGTCCTTACAATTACTATGAAGAACAACAATCAGTATTTCACTTACCGGGTAATAATAAATTCTATTTGATGACAAGAGCATTGTATCCACTCAATTTAACAAATCACAAACAATGACAATGTTATCACCTACTTTGTCAATTGGAAACAGTACATACAGAATGGTTAATCAATTTAATTTTTCATTATAAATTATTTAACTCAGGAAAGGAAAATGTCTTCTACTGAACAGATCTATTTCCCTAAAGGTTAACACACGTAGTGATGAGTTATTAGTTATCATTAATGTAATATAAGTATAGGTCATTTAACGAAATTCTAAGCCGAGGATCAAACAATTATCAAAGCTTTGAATAATGTGTTAAACCATCAAACAATTATCAATGCTTTGAATTATGTGTTAAACGAAGTGTTGAATTTCAAAAGAACATGTTTACGTCACTCGTATTTCAATAATTATTTATTCACAACACACTTAAAGGATTCTATACATCTAATTATGCAAATGAATCAAACCTCTTTAAGAGTATTTGGTTTTCATAAATAAATATTAGATTTAAGTAAGATCACATAATAACAAACAAATGACATTGACTTTAAATAAGTATTGGAAAATTAAGCAAATTGATGGATATATAATTAAAGAGATAATCAACCAACTTTCTCTCTCTCTCTCTCTCTCTCTCTCTCTCTCTCTCTCTCGTATTGTTAACTGGCCCTTTAATACAGAGTCTGTAAATGTTCCTCTCATCGGCATCAGAGAACTGTTGATAAAGTTCATAAAAAGGAGTAGCATTTTAAATGTATTTCACAGAAATGTCTATTTTTAGTAGCCACAGCAACACCGTTCAACAAAATCAAAAACCGATACACAATGTTATGTATCTTTGTGTAGACTACTTGTGTGCCAAGTTAAACTGAAAAACAGATACACAGAATTATGTATCTTAGTGTAGTCTACTTGTGTGCCAAGCTATGTTGAAGGCAGACCAAAACTGTAAGAGGAGTAGCATTTTCAAATTATTTCACAGACAATACTATTTTTGGTAACAATGGCAACACATTCATTTAAATAAAAAATCAATATCCAGAATAATGTATCTTAGTGTCGTCTACTTGTGTGCCAATTTATATTGAGATCAGACCAAAACTGAAGGAAAAGTAGCATTTTAAAATTATTTTATAGAATTTTCTATTTTTAGCAACAAAGGCAACACCGTTCATC